>NC_056745.1:1208441058-1208638558 GCF_019279795.1 Protopterus annectens | reverse complement strand
ATTCCTGAATATAATCCACTACCAAAAGTATACATGTATATGTGTATCTACAGCTATCTGTATTTCTATTTATATGTGTGTGTGTGTATATCTATCTATATATATATATATATATATATATATACACATATACACACACACACACACACACACACACACACACACACACACACAGTGGATATAAAAAGTGTACATACCCTTGTTAAAATGCCAGGTTTTTGTGATATAAAAAAATGCAACCACAATAAATCATTTCAAAACTTTTCCCACCTTTAATGTGACCTATAACCTGTACAATTGAATTTAAAAACAAACAAATCTGTTAGGGGAATAAATATATAAAAAAAAAGTACAATAAACTGGTTGCATAAGGGTGCACACCCTTATACTAATACTTTGTTGACGCACCTTTTGATTTAATTACAGTATTCAGTCTTCTTAGGTAAACACAGGCCATCAGTTAAAGAGACGCTGATTAATCCCAAATAAAGTTCTGCTGTCCTAGTAGGATTTTCTTGAGATTTACTCAGTTGCCTGCTACAGCAAAAGCCATGGTTCACAAAGAGCTTACAAAGCATCAAAGGGATCTCATTTTTTGAAAGGTATCAGTCAGGAGAAGGGTAGAAAAAAATTTCCACAGCATTGGATATACCATGGAGCACAGTGAAGACAGTCATCAAAAAGTGGAGAAAATATGGGACAACAGTGACATTGCAAAGCACTGGACGTCCCTCCAAAATTGATGAAAAGACGAGACGAAAACTGGTCAGGGTGGCTGCCAAGAGACCTACAGCAACACTGAAGGAGCTGCAGGAATTTCTGGCAAGTACGGTTGTGTACTACATGTGAAAACAATCTCCTGTATTCTCCATATGTTTGGATTATGGGTAGGGTTGCAAGATGTAAGCCTTTTCTTGCACAGAAAAACATCCAGGCCTGGCTTAAATTTGCAAAACAATACATCGTCTCCCAAAAGCATGTGGGGAAAATGTGTTATGGTCTGATGAGACCAAGGTTGAACTTTCTGACCACAATTCTAAAAGGTACAGGATTTGGCGCAAAAACGACACTTTGCATTAACAAAAGAACACCATCCCCATTTGTGAAGCATGGTGGTGGCAGTATCGTGCTTTGTGGTTGCTTTTTTTCAGCTGGAACTGGGGCTTTAGTCATAGTGGAGAAAATTATGAACAGTTCCAAATACCATTCACTTTTGGCCCAAAATCTTCCGACATCTGCTAGAAAGTTGAAGATGAAGAGGAATTTCACCTTTCAACATGACAATGACCCCAAGCATACATCCAAATCAACAAAAGAATGGCTTCACCAGAAGAAAATTAAAGCTTTGGAATGGCCCAGCCAGAGCCCAGACAAAAATCCAATAGAAAATCTGAGGTGTGATCTGACGAGGGCACTGCACAAGAGATGCCCTCGGAGTCTGACAAATTAGGAGTGCTTTTGCAAGGAAGAGTGGGCAAGTATTGCCAAGTCAGAATGTGCCATGCTTATAGACTCCTACCCAAGAAGACTGAATGTTGTAATTAAATCAAAAGGTGCTACAACAAAGTATTAGTTTAAGGGTGTGCACATACAACAAAGAATGAGTTTAAGGGTATCAGGAAAATCCTACTAGGACAGCTGAACTTTATTTGGGGTTAATCAGAGTCTCTTTAATTGATGGCTGGTCTGTACCCAAGAAGACTGAATGCTGTAATTAAATCAAAAGGTGCTTCAAAGTAATAGTTTAAGGGTGTGCACACTTATACAACCAACTTATTGTACATTTTTTTATTTTTTCCCTTTTTTCCCCCGTTTTATATTTTATATTTTTTCAGTTTAATTGTACGTGTTATAGGTCACATTAAAGGTGGGAAAAATTTTGAAATGTGTGGTCTCATTTTTTTTACATCACAAAAACGTGGCATTTTAACAGGGGCGTATTAACTTTTTATACCCAGTGTGTGTGTGTGTCTGTGTGTGTATATATGTATACACATATATATTTATATATAAGTTTGTGTGTGTGTATATATTTATGTGTGTGTGTGTTTATATGCGTGTGTGTGTGTGTGTGTGTATATATATATATAGATATATATATATATATATATATATATACATATATATATATATATATATATATATATATATATACTTATACATACAATGTGTTGAATACTGGGCTCCCCATGTCTACACTGTTGTGGAATTTATATACTTTGAGCCCTTGGGACACTGTTTCGCTGAAAATATATGCTACCAAGTACTAGTTATCATACTCTGTGATTTTGTATAGGGTGACTAATTTTACTAGCTTGTGAATAAGGTGCTTACACACTCCTGATGTCCCTTTCATTCATTACTTGTGGCCATTGTGCTGTAGTTTTGAACTGCACCTAGCTCCTATAATGGGTTGTAGGTTTTGGGAGCCAGCATTGCTTCCATGTGGTTTGAGTGTGTTGTGTGATGGTGTCTCTGGGGGTTATTGGTGTCTGTTCCGGTAGGGTCAGCTTCCATCTTCGCGGCCTGGGTTCTTGGGAATTGGATGTTATTTAGTATGACTTGTGCCCTCTCGACGAAATCCCCTAACATTTTGAAGGTTTTAGCAATGTCTTTAGGTATGCTCTGTGAGGCGAGGCTGAATAGAGCATGGTGATCAGAGAGCTACTAGTAGTTCTGAACAACATCCCTGTTTTCAATAAAGAAATTTATCAGCAGAAGCAAGGCATAACAGTGCATGCTAAAAAGTCTCCCACTTACGTTAATCTCGTCACAAGTGCATGGAAGAAGGATGAGACTCGCACCCAACTAGGAGGTTTCAACAAAGTATGTCTATACAGATGCTTTATTGATGATATCTCTTTTGTGTTGGCAGGCACCAGCCTAGAACTGGATGCCTTTCTCCAGGAAATAGAAACCAGCATCCATTTCCTCCAGTTCACAATTTCAGGTAGAAGCCCCCAAGTCCAGTTCCTTGATTTAGACCTGATCCTCGTCCCCATCTCCAGAATCTTCAGGTCCACTCTCCACAGGAAGAGCACATTTCCTAACAACTTTATTTCCACAGCCAGCACACCCTCTTCATGAAATGCAACATTGTGAAGGAGCAGTGTATCAGGCTGAGTAGGATCGTCAGTGAGAACCATTCCTTTCATATAGAATGCCTTCACCTCAGGAACCTCTTCTTTGAAAGGCATTTCCCCGAGGAGCTAGTTTCCAGAGAAATGGCAGGGGTTATAGCTCATAGAGATAAACCTATACCCAGCCATACTGAACACGACTTCCACCCGAAGGCCCGCAGACCATAGAAACCCACCCTAAAGTTCCCCCTACCTATCTCCTTGGATGTACCAAGCATAAACGATATCTTCATCAAGAAACTGGGCACTCCTCTTGAAACACAAAGCTCAAGAAGCCAGCCTATTTTCAACTACAAATGGAGCTTCTCCCTTAAAGCCACATTTGAATCAGAAAGGAGACTCCAGCCACACACCCCTGACATACCCCAGGCGTGCAGCAATGCGGACATTGCCACTGGTGCGATTATGTAATCCAAACCCTGCAATTGCGATTCACAGTCTCCGAAGCAGAGGAGGATCTGCCCCCAGTTTACTAAATTTCTTTTAGTAGCTATTGAGCAGTTCCCAGACCCTAACTGCAACCTAGGTAACCTGTTGTTAGTCAAAGAGCTAAAACGGCAGATCTTACTCCAAGCAGACACACCCTCCAGGGCTTAACAAAAACTTAAACATCTCCATTGTCCTCAAATGGGAAATTTAACTCCTTAGACAAACCCCCTCCTGTCGCAGTACCAGTTTTTGTAAGCTCGCCAAGTTTTTTCTTGCCTCATTTTCTGAAGAAGTTCATTGATTATTTTAAAAACGAATGAAAGCACTCAAAACAGTATTTTAGGAAATAAAAATTGAAATTGATTGGTTCACCATGAGCAGCCTAGTTTTCAAGTTTTTTCCATCTAAACAAAAATTATTCAGGTTTTAATGGGTGGTCATTTCTTTTGCACTAGTTAAGTTACCATATATATGTGTGTGTATATATATATATATATATATATATATATATATGTATGTATGTATAAATATATATATATATATATATATATGTATATATATATATATATATATATATATATATATATATATATATATATATATATATATGCTCTCTAATTACTATTCAAATGTAGCCTCCAAACAGGCTTCATGCCTCATGAATGGAAAAAGGCAGCAGTCATCCCTCTGCACAAAGGTGGGCCATCTACAGACTCTGGAAACTACAGACCCATAAGTCTCACTAGTCTTATATGTAAAGCCATGGAAAGAATTATCATGGATATGCTGAATAGAGATATAATAAACTTCCAGATACTTGACCCAACCTAGTTTAGTTTCATCAAGGGCGGATCATGCCTACTCAACCTGGTGGACTTCTTTGTGAAGGTCAGCAAAGCAGTGGTTGAGGGCAGAATTGCTCACACTGCCTACCTTGAGCTGCCAAGGCATTTGGCACAGTACCCCACTCGGGCATTGTTGACAAACTCAAGAGGGGTACAAAAGATATAACAGAAGGAATCAAGATATGTTAATTTGCAGATAAATTAATAACAGTTAAAGTCTTACCACAAAAACACAGGATAATATGGGAAAGGGGGAGAATTTGACTGCCACCATGGAAGTTTTGAATAGAGAAAACTATAAAGAAATTCAGACAAGAAGTGTCACTGTTAGAGGAGTGTAGAGGAGGGAACAGATCAACAAAAATATTCAGAAAGATAGACGTGATAAAAGCAATGATCATTATCAGAATAGATCAGGGCCTGTTGTATACTATCGCAATTAATAAACTAAAAATATCACCACAAACAGATAAATTTAGAGTATATGCAGATACCCCCAAAAAAGTTTTATAGAGAGTTTGGGAAACAAGGCAAAAATATTTGAAACACCACCACCACCAAAAAAAAAAAGAAATAGATACAGTATGTAGAAATATCTATGAAGATGCTGTGGAACATAACAAAGATGCTAAATGGATAGAAGAATTAAAAGAAAGAATAAAATATTCAAATGTACAGGATAAGAAATGGGATGAAGTAGCGGACAGAGAGATTGAAAGAAAGTTAATAAAAGCTTCTAATTGGAAAACCCCATGCCCAGATGCATTACCTAACTTCTGGCTAAAAGTATTAAAATCTTTACATGAAGATTTACCCATGAGTAAGAACCATTTGTATGCGCACCCTGAACAGTCACTATCCTTGTTAATAACAGAAAACAGTACTCCTAAATAAGAGTGAATCTGCAAACTATCCTAACTTTACCCAGTAACTTGCCTTCCGACGACATCTAAACTATACACTGGAATTGATGTCAACAGAGTTTATAGTCATTTAGAAGAAAACTCAGTCATGGCAGTCGAAAAAAAGAGTGATAAAAGAAAGCCATATGGAATAAAGGATCATTTGTTGTTAAAGTCATAATGGAGAACTGTAAAAAGGGGAAGAATCCAAGGATGTCATGGATAGACAGCAAAAAAGCATTTGACAATATCCCACATTCATGGATAAAAAAGGCTTAAAAATGTGTAAGATACAGTCTACACTGATCAGTTACATTATAGAGACCATGAAAAAGTGGCAAACCACTTTGCAGTTACCCGAGTTCATTGATTATCTAAATGATTGCACCCCTTTTCTAAGATTCACACACAATGTTGAAGTTGATGAAATACCATACCTTGATGTACGATTAAGGAAAGACAGGATATCTAAGGTGTTTAAATCTGAACGCTATCGGAAACCAACCTACTCAAACAGTTTTTTACATTTTAGTAGTTCCCATCTGTTTAAACAAAAGAAAGCCATGGAGAAAGGCCAGTATGCAAGGGCTGCATGGATGATGTCCAACTTTGAGTGTTTCCTGGATGAGTGTGATGGCCTTAAAGATATGTTCCAGAAGAGGGGGTACCCTAGTTCATTGATAAACTAGGTGATGTTAGAAGTAGTGAACAAATGGGAGAGAGGGGTCATTTTAAGCCCATATTGCATCAAGGTCAACAAAAAGAAATAAGCCGGAATGATAATGTGGTTGTTAATAGTTTTGATGTCCAGTCCCATGTTAGTGAAACAGATTTAAGTATTCCGATATGTGACTAGAAGAAATTTGGTAGTGCATTTATCACAATTTTTGACAAAAACAGCAAGAATGTTGCTGATATCTTGTTTAAGAACTGGGTGGTATTGACTAATAATAAGGATACCAGACATATAGTAGGTGAATCCTATCATTGTATATAAAAAAGGTAGAACCATAAAAAATATCTTGGAATGTACACATTCGGACCCACAAAAGGGATACATGAAAAAATGTGGTTCATGTAATTACTGCTGTTATATTTAATATTAATAATATAACAGTGAAATGACTAATAGATCTACATGCACCACAGAGAAAGTAGTGTTTTGCGCAGTTTGCACAAAATGTCCCTGTTTTTATATAGGTAAAACAGAGCTGAAATTAAAGAGTAGAATTTATGAACATGTAAGGGACATAAGGAATAAAAAAGAAACAAATGCTTTAGCTAGGCATAGTATGGACTGTCCTGATCATACTTTTAAATTTGTAATATTAGAAGTAATACCAGATGGAAGGGGTGGCCCATGGGCATTAATATTAGAAAAGCAAGAAGCCTTATGGCAATTAAGAATGAATGCCCTACAATGGCCAGGGTTGAATGATTGCTTTTCACTTGCATGTTTTTTAAAACTAAAAGCTCTGGAAAGATGAACATCATAGCATTTGATACAAAAGTATTTTATAATAGTAGGATGTTTTAGATTTTTACTATTCAGTTATTTATTGTATTGGTATTTAATTGTTAATATATATTTATTATTAAGTATATTGAATTAGATATGTAAAAAAAGGAGTGTGGCTTAGGATTGGTTACCATTTAAATTTTGTTGATTTTAGAAACTAATTTACTTTGAAGAAGTTCCTGACTGAGCAGGGACGAAAGCTTGTGTATACAGTGTGGATCCGTGTGTTTTGGAATAAAACTTTTTCGTGTTACATCCATTTGGTGACATTAATTTCTACACCTACATCATCTGTTCTCCAGCTCTGTTAGTGCCGTTCTTTTTGGTTTATTTTAGTGCTTTTTTGGTTCACTTTGCAGGTAAGCCATGATAAAGGACAAATTATTATTCCAGGTATAAAAATTCAAAGGGGGATATTCCAGGGCGACTGTCACCCCTGCAATTTTGACTTGTCCTTAATCAGTTAAGTTGACTACTTAACAGATTAGGCTATGGCTACAGTTTGGCTCCCAGAAAACAACAAAGTGTAAGGACTTATCTTTTTGTAGATGATTTAAGATTGTATAGTTCATTAGATGAGGAACTGAAAGAACAACTGTAAGTGGTCAAAGCTTTTTCAGATGATATAAGAAAGTAATTTGATCTTGATAAATGTGCAAAAGCAACCTTTAAAGCTGGAAAGCTGCAGCACCAAGAAAACATCAGTTTGGGACAAGAATGTAATATAAAAGAACTTGGGCAAGAGGGAGTGTATAAATATTTGGGAATTAATGAAGGATCAGGAATAAAACATGAACAAATGTGAATAAAAATGTGATCTAGGAACAAAGTCTGGGCTGTAAACCAATTTGGTCTTCCTGTCCTAACTTACAGTTTTGGAGTGATTGACTGGCCCCAAAAGGTGTTAGAAAGGTTGGACAGGAAAACAAGAAGGATGCTTCATGCTCATCAAATGATGTATAAAAATCATTGCATACCAAGTTTATATATTCTCCATTTTGAAGGCGGTATGAACCTTCTCAAAATTGTTTACACGTATAGATCTGCAATCATGGGAATGCATACATATCTGTTGACCTCACAAGACCCAGGCGTAGTGAAAGTTTTCAAAGAGGAGGAGAATAATTCTAAGGAGACTTCCCAGCTTATTCTAACAGAAACATATCGGCGTCAAGCAGGAATGGAAATTAAACCAGAAGTAGATAAAAATCAGGCAGCAAGTGAATGTGCCAAACAAAAACAAAAGAAAGAATATAAGGTGAAAGATCAGATGAGAAGGCAGGAAATGTGAAAAATGCATAAATATAGTTTCAAGTATAGAAAATTCTTGCAACAACCTCATGTTGATCAGGATTGAAAGCAGGAATGGTTAAAGAGAGGTGAATTTAAACCAAACGATGAAAGATTAATATTGGTGGCCCAAGATAGTGGACTACATACTAATTGCTTTACAAAGTCCATTGAACATGTAGGAGAAACAGACAAATGTAGGTTTTGTGAAACAGTACTGGAAACAGTCACATCTTGTTGCTTGTTGTGATATACTAATGGCAGAAGGACTGTATACTGAAAGGCATAGTAATGTATGGCAAGACCATTGCATTGGAGCTTGTGCAAACATTGTTATATTGACGTAGTTGAAAAACACTGGATACATGAGCCACAAAGCATCATAGAAAATTATGAAGTTTATATCACATGGGATCACCCAATAACAGTTCAAAAAATGGATGCGAGAAAACGAGATACAGTAGTCCATCAAAAGAAGGCAAACATAGCATTGATCATTGAAATTGCTACACCCAGTGACTATAGTGTCTTACGTACGGAGAGACCCAAAGTCATAAAATACTAGGATTTGCAGGCAGAAACGCGGGCAGAGTGGAAGAAAGATACCCAGACAGTTTCAGTAGTAGTCGGAGCAATGTGTCTTATAAAAAAAGTGTTTACAATCATACTTGGATATGTTATCAATACATGCAACTCCATAAGAATTGCAGGAGGAGTCATTACTGGGCACACATTGTGGACACTGTAAAGAGTACTTGTGGCTAACATCAAAGATTGAAACAATAGTAATTTAATTAACTTTAATCATACTTTGACTTAGAAATGGGGTCCATTCCCATCATCATGTTAGAAACACCAAAAAACTCAGAGAAACTAAAAACAGGAGCCTAGTTTTTGGTTTGTAGATTTAATGGTGTGTGGTATATGGTGATCATATTTGAGACTGTCAGCTATTTTAACACCTAGACGTTTATTGTGAGTTACAGTTTCAATGACGGCATTTGCTGACTTTATGGTAGAAAATTGTTTTTGATTTTAGAAACTTTTTGAGGTGAAAAGCATTGACTTAGTTTTCTTGGGATTGAGTAGGAAGTTTCATTATTTGAGTCAGGTTTCTAAAGAGAAGGAAGTTTTTTGGGGTAATGTCTCTTAGCTTATTTATTGTTGAGGCCAAACGTATTAATGTTGAGTCATCCGCATACTGAACTAAACTAGCATGGTGAGTGGAAGTGTGGAAGTCATTAATAAATATATTACGCAGTAAACCTAGGATAGAGCTCTGAGGGACACCTGTGGTAATTTGTTGAAAGGATGAGTAGGATTGTTGCCATTTAACGGCTTTTTGCCTTCCAGCTAGGTAAGTAAGGAACCAGAACAAGGAATATTATGAAAGTCCTGTTGAAAAGAGTCAATTGAGCAGATGTTCATCGTTTTTCACTGTTGCAGTCATTACTCTTGGGTTACCTGCAGTCGGCCTGAATTCCAAAGTCCTGGTCCGGCGTTGGTTGCTGTCGCCTCTTCCCTGACGTCAGTGCGCCAGGGGTATAAAAGATGCAGCCGATGCCATTTTCTTCAGTCTTTCTTGCCGCGCGATGCCCGAAGCAAAAGCAGTTCGCAAGTGCCGGTCGGCCAACTCGTGAGGTTTTCAAATCCGAATTTCAGAACCGAAGTCTTCATTAAAGCTAAGTACCCCATTGGGGAAACTTTTTTCTTGCTCCAGACCGATGTCAGAAAAAGTTAACAATTGTATTTCTTGTGTGAAGCAAATACCTTATAAGGATTTTCATTGTTATTGTATTCCTTGCCTAGGCCCTGACCACGACGTTGCTAGCTGTCGGTTTTGTGCTAGATTTAACCAACGCACTATTAAGCGTTGGTTCTATTTTGCATTTCATTACTTTGGCCGAAGATTTAACTATATAATGCCGTCGGAACAGCCGATGACCGGAGTTTACAAAAAACGCAAGGACAAGGAAAAGGATAGGCAACCAAGGTCCAAAACTGACGAAGAGGCCTCCGCTAGGCCAGTCGCCGGTTCTCAGTGAGGCGCTTTCGCAGCCCCTGGCGCACGCTACCTCAGAGCCACAGGCTGCTTCCAACTCCCAAGTGGAGCCGAGTGGGCCTCTGGATACTCAAGGTATTGGACACTCGGAAATCATTCCCTCAGATGGGTCCGGAGCCACTGAGCAGGCATCGGCTTCTGAAGGTGTCTTCAGACCTACACAGTTATATGTTAAACCATCTTCAGCTTCAAAGACAAAGACCAAAGCAGCTCTAAAGACAAAGAAACAAGTACAGCATTCTCCTACTCAGACTGCCATGCCTAAAAAACAGATGCTTAAAATGGCCGAAGACCTAATTACTTTGATCAGGTGTTCCCATCCCCCTCCTGATAAGAGGCCTAGGCAAGAGACAGAATATGATTCTTCTGATCAGGTTTCAATTTCCTCTGATTCCTCTTCTGAACAGGAATATTCTTTTCCTCCCTATGAGGATTCTGATGCTGAAGAATCCATTCCTTCAGCCTCTCCTCCTGAGGATTATTCTTTTGGGGAAACCCTGCATACTATGAAGGAGCATTTCCACTAGGAGAGCCAAGATTACTCAGAATCTAAGAAAAGACTCAGAGACTTTCTGCTTCTACCTCAGCACAGACCTCTTGCTATTCCACCTGTTCTAGACATTGTAGATGATGTATTTTCAGAGTCAGGCCTGTCTCCTGACTCTTTACCCCTGCACCTGCTAAGCCAGACAGATACTACAGGATCCCAGACTCTTATAAATTCCTATATAAAAACCCCACTGCTGACCCAGAAACTATATCTCAGGGTCCCAAAGGGGTCAAAGCTTCCACTGCAAAAAACCCTGTCCCCTCTGATAGGGATTCTAGGGCACTGGACAGATGGGGGGAAAAGGTTTACACTTCTGCTACCTTGGCTGTAAGGGCTTTAAATTGTCAGTTTCATATGCTTAAATATCAGCAATACTTAATGCCACTGCTTAAACAGAAAATGTTGACAAATTCTGAATATTCAGAGAACAAGGAAATGCAGGATTTATTGCATGCAGCTGAACAAGTGGGAAAGCATACTTTGCACTGTGGTTATGATTCACTGGAGACCTCTTGCAGGGCCGCTGTTACAGGTTCTGTTGTTAGAAGGCATGCTTGGTTAAAGGAACAGAATCTGCCTGATCATGTTAAAGCAAAATTATTAGATGTTCCATTACAGCATGATACTTTGTTTGGTGCTAAAGCAGAAGAGGTGTTGAAGAAAATGGAGGATAAAGCAAAATCCATGCAGACAGTTAAGGATTTCTTACAGGTACAGCCACCCAGATTTAGCAGGAACTGGCCTTCAAAAAATTGGTCCTTTCCAGTGTCAGACAGGCCACAAAGAGGCAGATACAGACGTCCCAGAGGCAGATCTCAGCCCCAAGGCTCATACAGGCCTAAACAATGGGATGCTCCTACCTCCAAAAGCGGAGAAGACAATTCAAAACCTTACAGGAAACAGTCCCAATGACTTTCCTCTGCCAGATCCAAGCACTTATCTTTTGGCAGCCCCCTTAGGGGGAAAACTAGCACTTTTTTCACCAAATTGGAAAATGATTACCCAGGACAAATGGGTCTTGAACATAGTGTCCCAGGGCTACAGGTTCCATTTTCACACCCTACCAAGGGCAAAAGATATGCCAGACCTGCCACACAATCAATGGCCAGAGGCACAAAAGCAAATTACATCCCTCATGGACATGAGGGCCATTCAACAAGTACCACAACAAGAGCAGGGGCAAGGATTTTACTCAAGAGTTTTCTTGGTGCCCAGAAAGGACAAAACCTGGAGACCAATACTGGACCTGTCTATACTAAAGATGTTTCTGGATGTTCCAAAATTCAAGATGTTGACTTTACAGCAGCTACTGCCCTTGCTCGGCAAGAAGGCTTGGCTCGTAACTTTGGACCTAATAGAGGCATACCTGCATGTCCCAGTCAGACAATCTTGCAGAAGATTAACTCAGATTCATAGCTGGCTCAATGCACTACCAATTCTCTGCACTGCCCTTTGGCTTATCTACTGCACCCAGGGTCTTCACAAAATGCCTGGCACTAGTAATTGCATTTTGCAGACAAAGAGGAATTCAAATATATCCCTACTTGGATGACTGCCGTATTCAAGCAGAGAACAAAGACATTCTTCTAAAGCATCTGGCGTTTGTAAAAAGATTACTAATTTGCCTAGGGTACACAGTAAACGAAAATAAATCAAAACTAGTACCCTCTCAAGAGATAATATTCCTGGGTGCAAGCTTAAATACAACTGCCCAGATGGCTTATCTCACGCCAGACAAACAAAGGCAACTGACTTCTTACTTCAAAAAGTTGGCAACAAAGACCCAGTTATCTGCAAGGAAAGTCCTGCAGGCCTAGGGCTTCTTGGCATCTTGCATTCTACTAATTCCATATGCCAGACTACATATGAGGAAACTACAATGGTATCTAAAAAGTGTTTGGACTCAGCATTGCCACAGCCTGGAGACAGTAATTACCCTCATTCCCTGCCTGCAACAGGAGTTTTGATGGTAGGCACAGGCCTGTCACCACAACAAGGGTCTGCCATTCACTTTACCCACAGCCAGACAGACATTGACAACGGATGCATCAGATTATGCCTGGGGGGCTCATATGACAGGAAAATGTATTCAGGGCACATGGCCTGCAAGCCAGATGCATCTTCATATCAATCAAAAAGAGATGCTAGCTGTTCAGAATGCCCTGACAGCTTTCAAGGATCTACTACATCCAGGACAGCTACTGATAAAGACGGATAATACTACGGTCATGTGGTACATAAACAAGCAGGGAGGCACACATTTCTACCCCCTCTGCAGACAAGCAATGACCTTGTGGGACACAGCATTGACTTATCAAGTTCACCTGCAAGCACAATTCCTGCCAGGAAAAACAAATACTTTGGCAGACAAACTAAGCAGAAACCTCATGGATCCCCACGAGTGGAAACTGGATCCACAAGTCTTCAGCATGATAACAAGGAAATGGGGATGCCCAGACATAGATCTATTTGCCTCCCCTCACAACTGCCAATTACACAGATTTTGCACAAGGAGTTATCACAAACAAGCATGGAAAATGGACGCCCTATCCTTCAGCTGGAAAAACCTCACAGTATATGCCTCTCCTTCCCAAGGTACTCCTAAAGGTCAGACAAGAGAAGCCAAAAATGATACTGATTGCACCAGACTGACCACGCCAGCACTGGTACCCAATCCTAAAGAGCTTGTCTCAAGGTCCAGCATGGGTATTGCCTCAAACTTCTCACTTGCTGACCCAACAAAACAATCAGATCCTGCACAGTCAACTCAGGACCTTAAATCTGGCAGCATGGCGGATAATGTAGCCATTCAGAACACTCCTCTTTCAAAAGCTGTTATGGATATTATCTTGGAGGCCCAGTACCAGAAAATCTTATGCAGAAAAATGGAAGAGATTCTGTGCTTGGGGCCAGGAACAAGGCATTGACACGTATGTGCTAAATATTCCTCAGATTTTACAATACTTAACTGAGATGTTGGACAAAGGCCTTTCCTTTTCATCAATTAAGATGCATGCCTCTGCCATTTCAGCCCAGTACAATACGGATCCACCTATCTTTTCTCATCCTTTAATAAGGCAGTACCTCAGAGGGGCCAAAAACATCAGGCCTCCAAGGAGAGCACCAATTCCGGCATGGGACCTCAATTATGTCTTGGAAAAAACTCACACTGCCTCCTTTTGAGCCAGCCTCAACAGCTGATATAAAATTCTTATCCTGGAAAACAGCTCTGCTTCTAGCAATAACCTCTGCAAGACAAGTCTTGGAGTTACAAGCACTCATGGCTGCGGAACCTTTTATCTTTTTTCATCCAGACAGGGTTTCTCTGAGGACAAACCCTACATTTATGCCTAAGGTGGTGTTCAGTGTGGCCCTCAACCAAACCATTCACTTGCATACCTTTTATCCAAACCCACAGAACAAGGGTGAGAAAATTCTGCATTCTTTGGACATGCACAGACAGCTATGCTTCTACTTGGACAGAACTAAAGCTTGCAGAAAGACTGAGCAACTTTTAGTGGCATATGCTCCAGGATCACAAGGAAAGGCTACCTCAAAACAGACAGTTTCTAAATGGTTAGGTCATTGCATCCGTTTATGCTATTCACAGCATGGCATCAGTGCCTAAGGGCATTAGGCCTCATTCTACCAGAGCAGCAGCCACTTCAGCAGCCTTCCTCAGAGGAGTACCAACCAAAGACATCTTAGAGGCTGCAACTTGGAGTTCAGTGCACACTTTTACAAAGCACTTCCACTTTACCTCTTTACTCTAAATCCAGAGCAGGCTTTGCCACTGTAGTTCTGCAGGGCCTCATAGCCTCTCCTAATCCTATTTAGCTCAGCCACCCATCCTCAGCTTTGGAATTCAACCCAAGAGTAATGACTGCAACTGTGAAACACGATGAACATAGTTGTGTACCTACCATAAATGTAAATGTTCGAGTGTATTCACTGTTGTAGTCCAGATTACCCTCCCACATGCAATACACAATTGTGTGCAGAGCTCATTGTAAATGGAGCCACATATACTGAGCCAGAAGACATAGCAAACCTTCTGGCTGATAAATTCAGCTGCGGCTTTACTCCTCTCTCCCCCTCAACCTTCTCTCAGGAAATGTCATCAAATATCCCTTTGCTATCACTAGGGAACAGGCCCTTAATACTCTCTCTAAGACCAAGAACACTGCATCAGTGGGCCCAGTCAGTATTCCAGGATGTGTTCTAGAGAGCATGAAATATGACCTATCAGGGCCTCTGGAATTACTATTTAACTGTAGCCTGCTAACAGGTTTCATGTCTCATGAATGGAGAAAGGCAACAGTCATCCCTCTGCGCAAAGGTGGGCCATCTACAGACCCTGGAAATTACCGCCCCATAAGTCTCACTAGTCTTATGTATAAAGCCATGGAAAAGAATTATGGAGATGATCAGTAGAGATATAGTAAACCTCCAGACACTGGACCCAACCCAGTTTGGTTTCGTCAAAGGTAGATCATGCCTACTCAACCTGGTGGACTTCTTTGAGAAGGTCACCAAAGCAAATGATGAGGGCAGAATTGTTCACACTGCCTACCCTGACCTGGCCAAGGCATTTGACACAATACCTCACTCGGGCATTGTTGACAAACTCAAGGGGGTAGGTACAAACCTTTATGTGGATAGCCAACTGGCTCACAAACAGGACCCAGGAAGTTAGAATTGGGGAGTCCACATCTACAAAAAGGCCAGTCACAAGTGGAGTCCCTCAGGGATCAGTCCTTGGACCGCTCCTTTTTGGCATTTATTCTCAGAAGTCAGGGCCAATGTCATTGGTTCCTGGCTGACTAAATTTGTAGATGATTGCAAATCAGGAGCTGTCATTGAATCTCACACTGACACAAATGTTCTCCAGGAGGGACTGACACAGACAAACAACTGGTGTCAGAGCCATGGACTAACACTAAATGCCAAGAAATGCATAATTGTGTCCTTTGGGAAGTCATCCATCCCTGGTAACTGTCATCTTGACAACACACCCTTTAGAGCTGATACAGTAGTCGGGGACTTAGGGATACACATAGATAGTAATCTAGCCTTTGATCATCTAAGTCCAAGGAAGCTGTTGTTCCACTTTATTCAACATTCATCAGACCTGTCATTCTGTACAGTGCCCCCTTTGGTATGTACCTAACTAGGCATATCCAACAATTGGAATGCCCACAGAAGTTCCTCACTAAAAGAATACAGGGCATAAGTAGAATGTCCTATGCAGACCGCCTCGAGGCCCTGTCCCAGTATTCAGTCTCCTACAGGGTTTTGAGGGGGGATCTATGCCTGGCATACAGGGCATTGTCAGACTCCACTCTGATGGACCTCCTGCATATCCACAAAACAAACAGCACCAGAATTGCCCGTTCTAAAGACTTAAACCTTGCCTGTGATATAAGTAGGTCCTGCTGGAGAGATGGGTATGTATCCCAGAGACTACCCAGTCTAAGGAACTGGCTCTCCATCCATGTGATGCAGAGTTTCTTCCTTTACCCAATTTAAGTGCAACTTGGACAATTAGACGGGAAAAATTAATCCCTGGTTTGGCACCTATGTCTCTAATGGACACAGGTATCCTGTAAGTAGTTCATCTCCCAAACCCCTGCTTACACTTGTCAAGGATATCAGAATTTGTCAGAGATTTGGGATGCATGGCTAGGTTTAAAAAGATCCTTGTGGCCGTTAGCCTAGTAAACACCTATGAACCTATGATGACTTGATGACTGCTACTGCTGGAGAATTTTTTTAATTTAATGACCCATCCATTTTCCATGCTTTAGTATATTGTCTGAGACTTAATTTCCTTTATGGACCATGCACCTCTTTATGGAGTACCTTAGAGGAACACCCTCCTTAAAGAGATAGGCATGCCCATTCTTCCTTGCCAGCACCTCAGAAGCCAGAGCTAATAATTGGACCTGAGTCACCTGTGCTCTAGTTAAAGCTTTATCTATCTGTTCATGCCATGACTCTAGTCCATTTCTCATATTTTTTTTTTTATCAAATAGAATTTTATTGGATTTTACACAACACAACTTAAGATATAAAACAGAAGTTCAAGAATCTCACATGGAAAGTCAAATATCATATGAACTAAACAAAATGGTAATATACATCTAACAATGCTACTAATATAAAAACTATTTACACAATGTACAAAATGCTGCTATGATAAACAAGTCTACATATATATCAAGATTATATATAAAGTTAAATAATTTACCTTTTGTGTGCTAAGTAATGAAACAATGTATAAAATCAAATGGCTAAGTTGCCTAAATAAAATTCAGTAGGAATAAGAAGAAAAGAATTGCAACACAAAAAGTACTCCAACACATAGCATTTAGGGCCTACTGAAGGACTCGCAGTGCCCATACAACGGAACAAAAAAGTATTCATAGCCTTTCTAAGCATAAATCTTAAAAAGAGATATACTAAGTTTAGAATGATAATTATTCAATAAAGCTTATAAGAAATAAGTTGGGGGATTGAGATATTATGTGTGAGAATTTCTTCAATCATTCATCAAGAGAGAAAATATAAGATCCTATACTTTTTGGTAAGTACTTCTTTTGCAGGAGTTAGTTATCAATTTCTGGGCAGTAATATATTTAGTTGCAAGAGTTTTAAAATCTTTCCATGACAATTTGGAACGGTCAGTCCAGTGTTTGACAATATAGAACTTTATTAAGAGACATAATGTGATGAGAGCTTTAAGTTTAAGGTATGACAAACTAACATTTGTGATATGTAGCAGTGTCATTTCCCAGCTTAAAGTAGATTTATGATATCCCATTTTGTCCAGTCTTACTTTAAGAGAACACCAAATACTGTGAGAATATTTACAAAACCACATAATGTGGATAATATCAGCTCTGGGACAAGAGCAACAAGTACATGCAGCAGAGACAGTTGGATTAAATTTATTTAAATGAACAGGAGTTAAGTACAATTTATTTATTTTATTTTATTTTACATTTGTTGACCAGGCTAGTCCAACTGGATTTATGTCCATTTTCAGTGGAGGCCCGGGGAGAAAAGCTCCAGAGGTACAAAAAATTTTTACAAATACAAATAATACATAGTACAAGTGTGTTATGCAATGGGAAGAATGATATGTAATCACATATATTATAGATCTTAAAGAACTAAATAAGCTAACTTAGACAAAAGGCCTGTGGAGAAAAGCTCCAGGGCTAAAACAATTTTACAATTACAAATATTGCATAGAACTAATGTGTTATATAATCACTTATATTATAGTTCATGACTAACTAGAAAAGGCTAAATTAGAAAGAGATTAAGTTAGAGGTTAACTCTTAGCAATACAAAAGGAAGGTCAGAAATGTTAAAATGAATAATGTAATATTTACAAAGATAAGGGAATATTTGTTAGTTGGAGAGTTGAGGTAGATGCAAGGGTCAAAGTGGTTAAGGAAGGTTTATGATAGAGTAAGGTGCAAACAGGTTAGTCTGGGTTGGTACAAGAGCAAAGCCAGAATTTATTAAAGTGTCTTAATAGTTGTTTCTTAAAGAGTGGAAGAGTGGACAAAGAAGAGATATCAGATGGAAGATTGTTCCATATTTTACCTACTGAGTTAGAGAAAAGGCAGTTGCCTGCAGAATTATTAGTTTTGGTAATATTAACAAGTAGTTTATCAGAGGAACGTAGTTGTTTCAGGTTTATGTAGGGAGTCAAGAGGGTATAAAGAGCTGGTGTTTTAGAAGGTTGGTATAGGATTTTGTGTGCTATTAAAAGTTGTTGAAAAATGAGCTTGTTAGGGAGTTCCAGCCAGTGTAGTTGTTTTAGGTTTAGACAGTGGTGGGTTCTGAATTGGGATGAGGTGGCAAATCTGGCAATATTATGATAAGATGTAGTAAGTTTCTTAAGGTTACTTTTAGATAGATTAGTGTAAATGGGAGAGGCATACAGAAGGGTAGAGATAAGGTGTGTTTGGGCTAAGGTTGTCCTAGCTTCAGGTGTGAGGAAAGGCTTTATTCTGTACAGGGATCCTATTTTCTTATTAACTGATTTTATAGTACTGTTGATTTGAGTATCATAGTTAAGATTGTTATCGATAATAACACCGAGAAGTTTAGTTGTGGAATCAGGAGAGATAATTGTGTTGTCAGTTGCTGTAATACAGAAGTTTAATAAAGTTGATTTACGTGTAGGTGAAAAGAGTAATAATTTAGTTTTCTTAGGGTTAAGGAGTAGGCAGCGATTGGAGAACCACTGTTCAACAGTTGAGAAGGCTGTTTGAGTTTGAGTCTGGAGTTCAGTTTGAGAAGAAGCAGTGCAAATAATGGTGGAATCATCTGCATATTGTATGCAGGTGGTGTTGGGTATAGATGATTGGAGGTCGTTGATAAAGATGGAAAATAGGAGTGGGCCTAGGATAGACCCTTGTGGTACTCCTAAAGAAATAGGGAGGAGAGCAGATAGTGAGTTTTTCCAGAGAACAGCTTGCTGCCGGTTTTCTAGATAGGAAGAAAACCAGGTTATGGAAGAGGGATCCAGGGCCAGAGATTTTAGTGTGTGCAGAAGAAATGAATGATTCACCATATCAAAGGCTTTTGATAGGTCTAAGAAAAGAGAAGATGTAAGTTTGTTGTTGTTGCGGTTGAAGTTTATGGTATTGGTAAAGGAGAGTAAAGCTGTGGTGGTACTGTGGGCAGGTCTGAAACCATGTTGAGTGTCAGCTAGAAGGTTGTTATGGAGGAGATGGTTGAGTAGTTGTTTATGTATACATTTCTCCATGATTTTGGCTAAGGGGGATAGAAGTGCTATGGGACGATAGTTGGAGAAGTCATAAGATTTGCCTCCTTTATGTAGGGGTATTATATGAGATATCTTCCAGACTGTTGGAAAAATACCTTCTTTTATTGATCTGTTTATCAGGATAGAGACAGGGTAAGCAATGGATTTTGCTGCTAGTTGCAAGAATTCAGCAGGAAGCTTGTCTGCAGAAGGGGTAGTAGGTTTTAGTTTATGGAGAAGAGATTGTATAAAGGAGGTAGATACAGGTTGTAGGTTAAAGGGAGGGATAGTGTTTATTAAGGTATGTGGAGGTAGTTTAGAAGTATCTGGAGATAGTTGGTTGGCTAGAGTTTGTATAGAATTGGTGAAGAAGGAATTAAAGTTATTGGCTGTTAGTGTGGGGTTATCTGGGTTGGAATCCTGTGGGTTGGGGGTAATTATTTTGCCTGGGGTCAGCAGATTATTAATACATGACCAGAATGTTTTTGGTTCATTTTTCGTAGTATTTTGAAGTTGAACGTAGTATTTCTTTTTGTCTGATAGGATTGCTTTTTTAGTACTGTTTCTTAGTTCTCTAAAGTTTTGGTGGTCATTTGGACTTTTGGAGGTACGCCATTTATGCCAAGATTTGTTTCTTAGGGCTATTTTATGCTTAGTATTTCTGGTTAGCCAGGGAGCAGTTTTAGTTTTAGTTCTAATGGTGCGACTTGGGGCATGCTGATTAAGTATAGCTAGGAATGTAGAATTGAAGTGGTCTACTGCTTTGTTGAGTGGGAGATATTTTAGTGGGGCCCAATGACATTGTGAAAGTTCAGCTTGAAAGTGATCAGGGTTAAATTGCTTTTTTGAGTGTAGAGTTTGGAAAGTGGTGGGTAGGGTTAGGTTGGTTTTGCATCTAATGATATAGGTTAGTGCGTGGTCACTAAGGTCATCTGGAAGGATATGAGATTGGTAGGTTTGCAAGGGGGTATTTGTAAGAATCCAGTCTAGGGTGGTATACTTATTGTTTGCTTTATTAATTCTAGTGGGACCATCGATAAGTTGTTTGAAGCCATAGTACAAGTTATTAGTAATCATAAATTGTGTATACCAGAGCTTTTTAAATGAAGAGTACTTAATGGTATATTTAATTGACATCAATTTCTGTTGAAGGGAGATGGTATCCTTCTGTTGCTCCCAGTAATCTGCAAAGATAATTTCCTCTCTGTCTAAAAGACTGGAGAAAGATTTGTAAGCTATAGAGAGCATTTTTTTCTTACTGACTAAATTCGGTAATAGGGCTGCTACAGTATTACATTCATCCACTAAGCAGGGATGATTATGTAGAAAAAATGAAGTGAGATCTTTTAATTGCCTCAGAATAATAGCATATTTTTTGGGTAAGGAGAGGGCATTCCTCATATCTGTTAGTGAAAGATTGTTAAATCTATGAATGTCCCATAAGGTAAAATCTTTAACCAACGGGAATTTATTTAGGTTAATCATTTGATCACTCCGTGTCAAATTTGGATTAAGATGAATGGGCTGAAATAATAGAAAAGCATTAATTAAATTGAGGGAATTAAACAAGTTTTGGCAAGTTTTAATCAACTCCTTCAATGTGAGGTGAATCTTTAATTTTGTACGGTTATTTTTCTCCGGGAATGGGAGAGCCCTAGGGGTTAATATTATTATTGAGGGCTTATCTATACCATATTTTGATCCACATGGGCATCCAGGAAGAAGGATTTGGTGTATAATTAGCAATAGCTAATAGTCTATTGGTATGAATTATTCTATAGTAGAGAATAAGGTTAGGCATCGCCAATCCTCCCAATGATTTAGGTAATGTAAGCCTTTGATATGAAATTCTCACAGATTTGGGATATCACAAGAATTTAGCAAAATCTTTATGTATTTTATTGAGAAAAGAAATCGAGACCGAGGATATAGAAGCATTAAGATGATAAAGGAATTTGGGAAGAATATTCATTTTAATGATAGAAGCTTTAGATAATAATGGAAGTTTCAGTTCCTGCCATCTTGCTATGTCCTGGGCGATAGAGAGCCAAGATTTTGATAAGTTAGAATGTGAACGAGATGAGCACGAATCATCATAATAGACTCCTAAATATTTAAGTGAATAATCAATTTTAAAGGGAGAAACTGGAAATAAATATGATTTGTGTGCTAGGGGATTAATCGGAAAGATAAACAATTTATTTGTGTTAATTTGGTAACCTGACCTAAAGGCGAAGGTATTTAAGGCTTTAGTTATCTTTTTAGTATCAGAAATAGGGTGTTCAAAATATATAATTAAGTTGTCTGCAAATGCAGAAAAACTAATATTAGTGTTACATATTCTAGGAACAGAGCGATACGATCTTTGCCCCAAAAACAGAAATAAGGTTTCTAAATATAGATTAAATAATAACGGACAGCCCTGTCTTGTACCATTTAAAATTTTTATAGGTTGAGAATATTTTCTGTTAATATATAAATGAGTATAGGCATTAGTATATAGTATTTTAACTAGATTAATAAATTTAGGGGGGATACCAAAGTATGATAAAACCACAAATAAAAAATCCCAATTTACATGGTCATATTTCTCATATTTTTTGAGTTTTAGAAGATGGTTTCCTGAGTCCACTATGAGGATAATATTCAACTAGCCAAGGTCCATATAAGGAAGTCATCATGTGACCTAACCAGAATAGTCACACAGCAGACTTTGTAATAATACACAGAAATGAAGCAAGGTTTTATTAAAATGCATTACATGTCCATAGTAGCAAATGCAGTTAGTTATTACTCATTTCATTTTTGTTTTACTTCTTGCGTGTCATTGAAAAATGCAAGTACAGTGAAACTTTGATTCCAGTTTTAAATGCATTACACATTCTTTTAACTTGATACCACTTTTAAATTGTTCATATATTCCTTTAGTTCGTTACAGCACCTTTACCGCTAGTTTGCTTTTATGCATTTTCCTTATTTTCATTTTATTGTAGTCTTCCTCATGGGGTTTGTTTAACATGGCTCAGCTGAAAGTTTTTTTATGAAGCAGGAAAGGATGCAAGTGATGGTGACTTTTTTTCAGCATTTGGTATTGCTGGACTTATTATCAACCAGACTGTTTCTTGTCTTGCTAGGCCATTTTCAGCCAACATTGTAATAGTGGAGCATGCCACACTTAGGATGGGAAAATGTCAGGGTTTTCACTGGCATCTCTGGGAGCATTTGCAGCATCTTTTGGACTTGGAACCTCCATTAATACATTCCTTTATCCACAAACTCCAGTCATGGCAGCTGTGCCCATTATAAATGTTAGCATACAATTTTTTGAGTCATACCCCATTGTATGTATTGTTGATCTTTTCCTCAAACTCATCTGAGCTGCTGAACTAAATTTGGTCTTCTGTGTGATAGACCTCTATGTTTGTCTGAGGGGAGGAGGCATCATTTGGTACTCATGGTAATTTAAGCATTCAGATTTGATTCTAATATCAAGTTCTTTAAAGGTATTGGGTAACAGTATCACAGTCATGTGGTTTGTCAGCAGTGTGACAGAATGTTTTGCAAGTGTTTCAAGAATGCATCGCATCTTTTGGGATCGTACGTCCATAAACCTTGGGTTAGTGACACTGCATCTGCCATAAAAAAACAGGAAGCTGGTATGCAGTTGTCTTTGCAGTTAATGTAGCCCACATGACATCTCATTGGACAGGTTTTTCAGGAATTGAGTTAGGTAGAGAACTCTGGCTTTGGAATCTTCATACCCCTTTATAATGCTGTGGTCCCCACGACTTGCAGCTGGCACCAAGATGCCTTGGCTACCACAGGGGGTATCTGTTTTATGTGCTTTAACTATTCCTGTTGAAAAAGTCCTTCTGAAAGCAGAAAGGGAGTACAAGTTCAGGTGATTCTCATTGTTTTGTACTGGCTAAAGCAATCTCATTCTGTGTTTTGAAAAGGATGTACTAGTTTTTACTCAGCTTCTCTTCAGAGTCAAGTAGGATGGAGGTTTGTCATCTAGTATTTAACTCCTTCCAGCTCAGAACTTGGAGAGTGAGGCATTAATCCTTAATAGGCAACTTTTATCACTTTAGTTAGTCAGAGTTTTGTAGGAGACCAGAAAACTCAGTATTAGGAGGTCTTATTTATCTAGTGCAAGAAATTTTCTATTTGTTTTGAAGCAGGGAGTTGGTATTGCTTCTGGTTTAGTTTCCAAATGGTATAGTACTGTCTTTCATGTTTACTAGGTAAAGGATTGTTACTTTCTTCAACGCTCGTAGTGCATTCTTGTTCGCTTGCTTTCAGTAGGTTACTACTTTAGGGTTATGAAGATGTTCCTTAAGGGTAGAATTTACCTTAAACCTTTCAAGAAGACCACCCTTCTTTTTTAATTGGGACCTTCATTTAGTTTTGGAAATACTAATAAAGCCTTCTTTTGGGGTTTGTTTTCTTTTTTCTTTTCATTTTTCCTCCTGCAACTTCTTGGGAAACACCTCCTCTAGGAGAATCTCAGTGTAGCTGACCATTATGCACACTAAACTGTACACCATATTCCATAAGGGCTGATTAGTTCTTGCTGCATGCCTTTCTGTTATAATGACAGTCTCCCTAGAATTATGGACAGTGGTTAATTTGCTTTACAGATCCTAGAAAGCAGACTGTGTGTATGTTTGTGTGTGCATCTCTGTATGTGTATCATATATATATGTGTGTGTGTGTGTGTGTGTGTATATATATATATATATATATATATGTGTGTGTGTGTGTGTGTGTGTGTATATATATATATATATATATATATATATATATATATGCGTGTGTGTGTAGATTTATTTATTTATACACGTATATAGTGTAGACATGCACACACACGTATGCGTATATTCTATAGAGATATCTGTGTATAAACAGGTGTCAGGAAAAGTAATGAAACAAGGAGGTCACACTAACATTCTCACAGTTTTGCCTCTATTAAATTAGGAGCTCCAGTGGCAAATTGACCATTTCAGACTGCTTTTGCCAATGTGGAGTCTGTTCTGCAGTTATCCGTGAAGCAGTCGCGTTATACCGTTGCCACCTCTACCAGATGTTTAAATTGTTTTTTTTTTTTTTTTAATCTCAAAGTAATTTTGCCACTGCGGTCGTCAAGGATTGATATCTGGGCCCCCTACCAGTTCTTAAGATTCATATTTTGGTATTCTTCCACAAAACTTTTAAAGCTGGCAGAATGAAGCTGGTGAAGTATTTTAGAATAGTTGTGTGAAGTGCTTACCATTAACAGTATGTGACTGAATTGTCTTCCCTTACAGTGTAGGTAACACTCAAATTCCCTTTTTTTTTTTTTTTCACTTTTAGTTGCATGCTTTTGTTAGAGCATTGCAAAGCTCTTTGGCTTATCATGTGAAATTGTTTGGAGTTGGAGCTGAATGAGGATTAAGGATTAAAACCTTTTGCAGCCCTGTTTAGCTGTTTGCATAAATGTATGTATATGTGAGTATTAAATGTATGTGTGTGCATATAGGTAGCATACATGCATATGTAAAATATAAGATGCCGCTGTATATCTTAACTGATTTTATTTTTTATGACTTTTAGCTGAATATATTAGTAAAGGCTGATGATTCGCATCTTTTCCTGAGAAGGAGTGTATTCTCGACTTGACATGGTTGAGTGCAGAGACTCACCGTAAACAAGTCTTGCTATAGAATCGGAAACTGGGTTGTTGGTACACATGTTGTTTTGGCTATATTTTTCACAAGGATTTTAGCAAAGATTTCTGAGAATGGCTTCACTACTGGGGACTGGATTAATATAATCTATTTGGTAACAACTTAATTTAACTCTGTAGAGTACTGTTTTTGAAAAATCTGAGCCAAGACTGCTGACAGAGGGCAGTAACCCAGACATATTGAAGACTGAGGAGAAGGGTGATACAGGTTATCCATTCTTGTATTAAGTAACCTGAAGCAATTGTACTAGCTCATAATGTACTTATGTTAAATGCTTTGATTAATGCCTTTGCTGCATGGGAAGGCTTTGGAATTCATGCCTTTCCCTTAAAATATTAAATTTGCGTTGACTTTCCTTTCAGTGCTCATTTTATTTTTGATGTAACAGAAGCTATTTAACAATTTGAATGAGTGAAAAAAGTAAGTGTTGTGCCCAGTTATGTAATGCTTCCAGTTTCATTTACAAAGAAGTAATACTCCACCCTGGACATTTTTTAAAATCAGAATGGGAGAATCAGAATTTGAAATAGAGGAAGCAATTTCAGACCTCAGTTGCTTTCTAAAGCAGTATTCATCTTAAAGGAAAACTTCTCCTTAGAACTAAAAAAAATCTATTTTTTTCACCGTATCTCTGTTTTCTGAGCTATTTTAACATTTCAAAATCACTCTGACTGCTTCTTATAGAATTTTAATATGTTTTCTCCAGAATGGCTGTCAGGGGGCTTGACATAGCAACATGATTTTATTTTTCTTTAAGCCTTTCTCTTTCCCATAATCCATTTCAAGTCTGCTTTATATGACTCATGCTAGACATAAGGAAGTAGTTTTGTATTCACATTCTAGTAACATATAATGGGATCCATATCAGTCACTGTCATCTTATATACTGTCAGTAACAGGACTGCTTCTCTTATTTCTTGAATGACCCTCACTTGTGTGTGTCTCAGGGCTTGTTTTATAGTATACCAAGTAATTATGCAGCTGCAACTAAAACAGTTGCTGAATTGCAGGCCTTTGTTCAAAGTATCTTTTTGTAGTCCAAGATGAATTGACAGCCCCTCCCCTTACACTTTGGTAAATGTGCTGATACTTTACAAGAATTACAAGAAAAATATTTTCTGACTTTTCTCTAAATGTCATAGATATCTTTGATATTTCATTCAAGTCATCTTAAAATATAAAGTAGTATAAACAACAAACATTTAAAGTTTAAAGATTAGCATTTCAGTGCTGTGATGCTGCTTATGCAAATTTGTCAAAAGAGGTGACAACTGCCTTTGAACCATTGACTGATCCAGTTGGTCTGTTTTGTTATGAAAGGCTTGGCTACATTGGAAGCAGCTGTGAATCAGTGTAAGTTCTCTTCCTATCTGAAATAGACAGTGGAAAACAGTTTCACACCCCTATATCTTGTTTACAGCAGCCTGAGCTCCTGACTACAAATTTCTCTGTGTCTGTGATATGTCTTGCAGGTGTAGACGAATTCCTCTGCAACTTATGTGAGAAATTAAGCTTAAAAATAATGGGTGGTCATTCTCTCTCTAAGAAACTAAGAGTAATGCTACTCAGTGCCAGAAGTCTAAACCTCAAGATGCACGCACTCGAAACTCTCCTTAGCATGGAGAACATCGATATCTGTGCAGTAACAGAAACCTGGTTCAAGGCTCCCGAGAGCACCCCAGCACTACCAGGTTATACCTCATACCATGTTTTTCGGCCCCAAAACTTGGACCGAACCACAAAAGGAGGGGGAATATCAATATTCGTCAAAGATACCCACACCTCCAGGTTGGTGGCACAGCACGAAGCATCAGAGACTATCCCATGTGCAACTAACAGTGGGTAAAACTGCCTTCCAGTTTATAGCCTGCTACAAATCACCCTCCCAAACCCAGGAACCCCACTCGGCCTTCCTGAGAACACTGGAAAATATGAAGGTCTCTCCAAACACCATTATATTGGGCGACTTCAACTACCCTAACATAGACTGGGAGCATTACTCTAGCTCCAACACCCTAGCCCGAAGGTTCCTAGAATTTATAAACTCAAATTCTATGGAACAACTTGTTGCCACTCCCACAAGAGGGGAAAACATACTGGACCTGATCATCACCAACATGGGGACAAGATCAGACCATAAACGAATCTCACTAAATATTCACATCCCGACCCCAGCCCCTGCCCAGAAAAACACAGTGAAAAACTTCTCTAAAGCAAATTTCACACGCCTCAAAACCGAGGTGGAATCCTTCAAAGCCCCCGGGCCTGTGGAAAATACGGCCCAGACCGCAGAATCCTTTATAAACGCATTCTATGAACACCTTCAGGAATGCATGGATCATGCAATCCCAAAGAAAACCAAGACCCAATCCTCCAAAGTTAGGCGTCCTGTCTGGTGGACCCCAGCCATAAACAAACTATACAATAGAAGGAGGAAGCTACTACATGATAGAGCAAAATCCCAAAAAGGGAAGGCATCTCTGATCAGTATTAGCAAAATCTACGGGCAGTCATAAAATCGTCTAAAGCCAGCTTCGAGAGAAAAATTGCACAGGACACTAAGGATAATCACAAGGCTTTCTTTAGTTATGTTAGGAACCTGGGTGGGAATTCCCAGATATGCTCAGAATTAGTCCAAAATGACAAAAAATACACCGAACCCACAGACATTGCCAACATCCTAGCTGACAGGTTTAGCGCAAACTCCCCCCCCCCCCCCAAACAAAAGGGCAAATATCTATTCCAGCAGAGTGCTGACCCCCTGACATCTCAGATGCTTAGGTAAGAGCTGCCCTCTCCAAAGCAAAAAACACAGCATCAATGGGACCAGACTGTGTCCCGTGCTGCGTCCTACATGAACTCTAAGAAGAGCTAAACCCAAACATAAAACTACTGTTCAATCTCAGCCTTACTACAGGATATGTACCCAAAGAGTGGCGTACACAGCAACAGTGGTCCCTCTCCACAAAGGTGGTGACTCAACGGATCCTGGAAACTATTGCCCCATAAGCCTGACTAGCTTGGTCTGCAAAGCTATGGAAAGGATCATCATGGACCTCATAAATAAAGATATTGGGGACCTACAGACACTGGATCCTACCCAGTTCGGCTTTGTTAAGGGCAGATCCTGCCTCTAAAACCTGGTCGATTTCTTTGAAACAGTCACCAAGGCCATTGATGAAGGGAAGGTGGTCCACACAGCCTACCTGGACCTCGCAAAAGCCTTCGATACAATACCCCACTCGGGCGTTATAGATAAGCTCACCAGCTTAAATATAAACCCCTATGTCACTAGATGGGATGCAAACTGGCTCAAGGACAGAACCCACATGGTTAGAATTGCTGGAGCCATGTCAGACTCCAAACCAGTTACAAGTGGCGTCCCACAAGGCTCAGTCCTGGGACCTCTCTTGTTAGGTATATATTTCTCGGAGGTACAGGCTAACACGGAAGGACTGTGGCTGACCAAGTTCGCAGATGACTGCAAACTGGGCGCCATAATCAACTCTCCAGCCGACACAAGCATCCTACAAAAGGGCCTCATAGAAACAGACAACTGGTGCCAGAGCCATGGCCTCAAGCTAAACGCCAAAAAGTGTATAGTCATCCCCTTTGCCAAAAACAAAGTGCCCACAAATTACCACATAGGTGGTAATCCATTAAGTACGGAAGAAGTAATTAGGGACCTGGGGACCCAAGTTGATAGCAATCTCTCATTTGACAATCACGTGGCCAAAGTGGTTAGGAAAACATTTTATATAGCCCACCTAATCATGAAGGGATTCACATCTAGATCAGGGGAGGTCATCGTGCCTCTTTACTCATCCCTCATCAGGCCCATAATTGAGTACAATGCCCCTTTTGGGATGTACCTTACCAGACACCTGCAGCAACTGGAAAGATCCCAAAAGTACCTCACCAAGAGGATCAAAGGGCTCAAACAGATGCCATATGCTGCCCGGTTAAAGAAACTCCAGCTCTACTGAGTGGCATACCGCCTGCTCAGAGGCGATCTGTGCCTGACATATAAAGCCATGTCCAACCTGGAATTAATGGACATGCTGCACCTCAGAAAATCCAAATCCCATCGAGCTACGCATTCGAGAAACTTGAACCTCAGCACTGAAATAAATAGGACATGCTGGAGGGACAGATTCATAACCCAGAGGCTCCCTTCACTCTGGAATAAAATCCCAGTCCAGGTTAGGCAGAGTCCCTCATTAACTCTCTTCAAGAGGAATCTTGAGTGGATGGGAGATAGTAGGTTTATCCCGGGTATCACTTCTGTGTCACTGTTAGACAGAGGCACGGTATACTAACCTCGAAAAAGGGCATAGCAGAATTCATTTAAAATGGGTGGCGAAAGCCAAACGCACTCTGGCTAGGCTTATAAATGCCCTAGGGCAGATAGCCTAGTATGAACCTATGAACCTATGATACCAAAGTGAGGAAATGAAAGTTTTATAAAGTACAAGTAGATTTTGATTGTCTGCACAGTACTGGAATCGTATTCTAGGGAGAAAAGCAGTCTTAGAGTTGACTTATACCGTCGGAGAAGGTGGGGTTTTCCTCTAAGACAAGCCATAACATCTCATCTGATATTGTTAATCCTTGTTCATTCCTTACGTATGGATATCGGTTCCGACCTCGGAACCGAGCCGGCCATTTTCCAAGCTCGCGTCAGCTTCAAACTCTCGAGCTAAACTCTTACCCACAATCCCCCTCTCCCTGTTACCTCAGAATTTGTTTGCCGCATTGCCCTTCGGTCGTGTCAAGCTGCTTCTTTTGAGCTAAGTACAGTTATTTGTTGTTTATTAGTCATTTATATTACTTTACTGTCAGAAAAGTTTCTATTTCATTGTCTCTTACCCTATCGCATCTAGCGACCATATTTTCTTCAGGTTTTTCTTCTCTTTTATTTACCTTTTTACCACGAGGTATTCTCTCCTTACCATGGTTATTAATCTTTCCTTTTTTCTCATACCTTCGGGTTCTCTTTTATACCATTGCTGGTACCTTTTTCTGCTGTCTAACTTGCTATAATAGCAGATAAGAAAGGTAGTCCAGGGTTTAAACGGTGTTCTGACTGTGGACAACTACCTACTTCTGATGCACACTCTTTGTGTGTTTATTGTTTGGGGGCGTCCCACTTATCTATTGACTCGCCCTGTACTATTTGTGAAAACTTTTCAAATAGGACTTTGTTGGAAAGGAAAAACAAGCTGTTGCTGAAGGGACTTCTTAAATCTCCCTTTTCAGAGGCTATTTGTGGGTCAGAGGTCTCAACCCCTCCTAGGGCCCATAAGAAAATCTTGGATGTTCCTACCAAGGCTAAATCTTTGCCTTCGTCCCCGGCTCCCGCCAACCAAAAACTAAAAAGGCGAAAGTTTCAGCTCTGGAGCTCACTCAGTCAGCCCCAATATTTTCAGTGCCTAGACCTTCGGCTCCTTTAGTGATCTTGGCTCCGTCTTCTCCTGCAGCCTTCACTATATCGGCACCGAGGGGCTCCTCAGTTCAGACTATTACCACCGTATCGGCACCGACCGTTCAGTCGGTGCAGACCTTGATCACGTCGGCTCCGACAACTTACTCGAAACCGACGCCTTTACTGTTGACTCCAGTTTTGTTGTTTCCAGCTTCAGCACCGACAACCACTTCAGCACCGATCCCTGTGTCGGTGCAGACCATGACCTCGGCACCAATTACTTCTTTGGTGCAAACACCCGTAGTCCAGTCTCTCTCGGCATGTTTGTTCTTGGTGCTGACAGGTGAGATGGGCACCGAATTTGCCTCTTCTGTGGACAGGCCTGTTTCTCCCTCCGTCTCCGTGAGGTCCACTAGAAGCCTTTCCGAATACGATGTGTTGCGTCTTGTAGATCAGGTGCTCTTGGCCAAAGGTATCCCACCCCCCAGGAACTATCCTTCCTTGGGAGGTGATCACCCATCTCCAAACACCCCGTCTTATTGTCCTCCTTCATTACCTTTAAAGTCCATGGATATAGCACAGTCTTCCCCTTCTGCGGTTCCCTTTATGGATCTCACTAAGGAACTGCACTTGCCTTTGTGGCAGGAAAGTTTTGCTATGACCCAGGATGTCAGTTGTGATATGCATAGTTTGCTGCTCCACAGCCATCCAGGGACTCCGGGTTGGCAGGCTGGGCCACTTAGGGGAGGGGTGACCCCTGTCCTAGACATTCACTCCTCTTCAGGTGGTCCAGCCTTCTAACTGATGGAGAAAGCTTTCGCTGCTCCTAGCGATACTGGACTGTTTATCCCTCCGCCCTCCTCTGTATATTGATTTCACAAGTCGCACCGAGCGGACACTGGGTGCAAGGGCCTCAGGACATATTCCCACAGGAAACCCACTTTTCTGCTGTCTTCCCCAGCTTCTCCTGCTGAGGAAGTCCACTGGAAAAGTTCATGTAAGACGAAGCACATGGACTCTACAGAGGAGTCCCTCACTGAAGACAGAGATTTTGATGAGGGGGAAGGATCCCCTCGGTCACCCTCTGAGGTATCATTTGGTGACATCCTTGAAATCCTGAAGCAGAGGGGTGACTGGCAGTCCTCTAATCCGACTTCTGAGGAATCTGTGTTCCTGCAGGCCTTTCGCGCCCGGCCCCCTAGCTCCTGGGTTACTCCACCTACCGATGAACTTGTCCGGCTTATCGTGCAGTTTGCTTGGAAGGCTCCTGACACCGTCAAAGCTATTCCCTGGAGACCAGTTAAGATTTTGTCCCTTCCTTCCATGGATCCCCATTGGTCAAGAGGTCTTCCTGTGGATGCTTTGATGGTGGTGGCGGCCGCAATGAAAAAGGATCTGCAGAAGAAGAAAGCCAGACTGTCCATCCCCCTAACAAAGAGTCCTGGGCCTTGGACAGGATAGGGAAGTGCACCTTTGCATCAGCGACCTTTACTTTCAGGTCCCTGACGTATATGGCACACTTTACCAGGCTTCAACGGGATCTGATTTCTGAGCTCTCCGAAACCTTGGCTGGTGCCGTGTCTGATGAGGTCCGTGACGAAGTGGCCACTCAGCTGGCCACCATTGAGTGAATATCTAACTCCTCTATGTGACTGATATTTCACGCATCAGAAGGAGCAGCGGGTTCAGCGGCATTCTTGAAACGACACACCTGGATGCGCTTGTGTAATTTCTTAGAACCCTTTAAGGCTTCCTTTCTTAACGCTCCCATTGAGGCCTCCTCGTTGTTTGGACCCAAAGTTAAAAGCACACTGGCCAGATGTGAACAGGACAGTAAGACTCTTTCTGCCATAGGTGTCCGTTATTCTTCCCCTCAATGTGCTTTCTCCCAAATCCAAAAAGGTGGGAAGATATGGTTCAAGAAATCTCAGGGCCCTTTCCGTGACACACAGGCCAAGTTCTGCCCTATAGGCAGAGGGGGAAACTCGCAGGGAAGATGCTCCTTTTGGGGCAGAGGGGGTCCGCGTAACCAGGGTTCCAGAGATTCTTTCCCTGGCCTATCCTACCAGTGCTCTTGAAGAGCAGCCCAACTCCTTTCCTCTGGAGGTAGTTGGGGGACGTTTCTCCTTGTACCCTTCTGCCTGGCTAACCATCACCACCGATTCTTGGGTACAAAGGATTATAACCAGAGGTTATCATATCCTCTTCGATCTTTGTCCTGTCCCTTCAAAAAAACTTCCCGATGTTGCACAAAGTCAAAGGGAAGTAGCAGCACTAGAGATAGAAAAGCTGCTAAGAAAGAGAGTCATCCAAATAGTCCCACCAGACCAGATAGGATCTGGATTCTACTCAAGACTATTTGTGGTGCCAAAGAAAACCGGGGACTGGAGGCGAATTTTGGATCTCAGTGTATTGAACAATTTTGTGAGAGTACAAAAATTCCGGATGGTCACAATACAGTCTATCCTCCCGCTTTTGGAAAAGGACGATTGGATGTGCTTGATAGATCTAGAAGATGCGTACTACCACATAAAAGTGGACAGGCCATCAAGAAGATTTCTGCACTTCCGTGCGGGAGCCAGTTTCTACCAATTCAGAGTACTGCCTTTCGGACTCTCTACAGCCCCCAGAGTGTTCACAAAGTCCATGGCAGTTGTCACAGCTCACTTGCGACTTCAAGGATTCCAGGTGTTTCCATATCTAGACGACTGGCTCATTTCCGCCCCCACCAGACATCTACTGGAAGAAACCCTGGCATACTCTCTCCTTGTTACACAAAGGCTAGACATAACCAAAAACTGGCAAAAATCCAATCTCATCCCATCTCAGCCGACAGAATTCATAGGGGTCATCTTGGACACAAAGAACTGCAGAGCTGCTATTCCAGAGCACAGAATTTTAAGGATAAAGCAACAACTGATTCCAATCCTTTCAAGGGAGAAATCCACGGCTCACTCGGTTCTACAGCTGTTGGGTTCCATGGGAGCCTCCATCACCATTGTCCCCCTGGCCAGGTTTCACATGAGGCTTCTACAATGGCTACTGCTCACCCAGTGGTATCCCTTTCAGCATCCTCTTTCAGCCATGATTCGAGTAACCCACAGGTGCAAACAGGATTTAAATTGGTGGATGACACAAAATCTGTCACAATGGTCTCGCCCCTTCTTCCCCCAACAGCCCAAGGCCACAGTGACCAAGGACGCCTTCCTGATGGGGGGGGGGGGTCTATGTCAGGGACAGACAGTGCAAGGCACTTGGTCTGAACCGGAGACCCAGCTGCATGTAAATGTTCTAGAGCTGAGGTTGGTGCTTCTGGTGTTGCAAGCATTCCATTCCCTGCTGCCGTCTGGGACAATTGCGATTCAGTCAGACAACATGGTGATGGTCTGGCACATCAACAAGCAAGGTGGAACCAAATCTTACCCCTTTGTCAAGAGGATATGGCAATGGGCGATGGCTACCAACCGTTTTCTTCTAGCAACGCACATTCCCGGGAGTTCAACGTGATAGCAGACAAACTCAGCAGGTGCATTCTTCAACCTCACGAGTGGTCCCTGAATCCCTTGATAGTGGCTTAGATCTTCCACCGCTGGGGCCGTTCTTGCTGCGACCTCTTAGCATCCCCAACCAACTACAAATGCAGCAACTACTTCGCCCTGATTCCCCCTCAAGGACAGTCACCTAGGGATGCTCTAGTCAACGATTGGCCCTCGAGTCTTCTTTATGCATTCCCACCCTTTCCCCTCATTCCCCAGTTTCTGAAGAAAGCCCGTCGGTTGAAGAGCAAGGTGATCCTCATAGCACCATATTGGCCTCGACAGATTTGGTTCCCCTTTCTTTGGCCTCACCTACTAGATCGACTATGGATTCTCCATCCAATCCCATAGTTGATCTCACATCCACAGAACCTGATTCATCCCAACTTGAGCAGCCTGATGCTCACGGCTTGGGTACTCCAATTCCCTTGTTTACCAGGCAGAATGATCTTTCTTTACCAGTACGTGACATTCTCATTGCATCTCATAAGTCTTCCACTAGAATTACTTATCTGAGCAAGTGGAAAAGATTTACCTGTTGGCTGAAAGATAAACAAGTAGATCCCTTCTCAGCACCAGTGTCGATAATACTAGACTATCTGGCCGACCTTTTCCAATCGGGTCTGTTGGCCTCTACCATTAGAGTTCATTTGGCTGCAATTTCTAATTTTCATGAGGGTGTCCAAGATTACTGTCATGTCCCACAAATTATGCAAGGCCTTCATAAAAGGTGTGAATCATCTGATGCCACCTTTTAGAGAACCTATTCAACCATGGGATTTATCATTAGTTCTACAAGCTCTAAGAATGCCACCTTTCGAACCAGCCTCTTCTTGCAACCTCAAGCATTTGTCATGGAAAACCTTGTTTTTGGTCGCCATTACCTCTGCCAGACTTATTTCTGAGCTTCAGGCTGTATGTATCAAGAGTCCATACTTGATTTTTCATAGAGATAGAGTGTCTCTGAGTACTAATCCATCATTTCTGCCAAAAGTAATGTCGGAAATGTCCATTAATCAAACCATTGAATTGCCAGTTTTCTTTCCCAATCATTCAAACAGAGGAGAGTATTGCTTACATAACCTAGATATCCACAAGAAAGTCCATTTTTACTTAAACAGGATTAGGTCCTTTCGTAAATCTGACCAGTTGTTTTTGGCCTTTTCTGGACCTAGATTAGGATCTGCTGTTGCTAAGGTCACATTAGCTAGATGTTTGAAGGACTGTGTGACCTTCATCTATACACAACGCAATATCTCATTGCCTACTACCATGAAAGCTCATTCAACAAGGTCGGTGGCAACTTCTGCTGCCTTCCTTGCCAGAGCTTCTTTACATGATATCTGTGCAGCTGCAGCTTGGGCTACGCCTCATACCTTCAATCATTACAAATTGGATTTGGCCTCCAGGGGAAGAGCATCTTTCGGTTCTATGGTGCTCAGGAATGTCCTTCCATGAGAGCCTCCCAGGAATAGAGGTAGCTGGGGACTTTGTCCCATACATAAAGAATGTACGAGGATTAACAATATCAGATAAAGAAGTTATGTCTTACCATAACGTTCCATCTGTATTGTTGATCATCGTTCAGTCATTACGACCCTCCCTCCTTCCCCCTCCTGTGGTTTCTAGTGGATCTCACCATCTGGCTCTCTTATTTGACCAGAGGTAGCCTCTAACTTCTTTGACTTGCAAACTCAATCTGAGGTAACCAGGAGAGGGGGATTGTGGGTAAGAGTTTAGCTTGAGAGTTTGAAGCTGACGCGAGTTTGGAAAATGTCCGGCTCGGTTCCGAGGTCGGAACCGATACCCATACGTAATGACTGAACGAGGATCAACAATACAGACGGAACGTTATGGTAAGGCATAACTTCTTTTTCCCCGCTCACGTTTTGCCAGATAACTGCTCCTTTTTTTTTTTTTTTAAATAATTTCCAGCACTGCTTTTCTTATCTTCTTGTTTTGACTGAAGGTTCTGTATTATTTGCAAGTTAATAGCATCCTTAACTTCCAACATATGGTTAAGAGACTGTTTTCTTTAGCTTATTTTGGTATATTTCATAAGCCTGTTTAATTCTTAACAGCAGTTGTACCTGTTTTTTTTTTCCCCATTATTGTACCAAGTACTGGCTTAAAAGACAATTCAGAAGTCCTTCTTTCAAAAAAATCCAAGTATTTTGAGGTCCCAAAAAGGGTAGGAAATGGAGTCTCGTACTAGAATTTTCTGTTTGACCAATCTGAACACGTTTGTAAAACTATAGTAGTTGAGATGGCACCATCTGGATTTTGAGAGAGAGGTGTACAGCTTGAACAGTCATAAATATCACTACTTCAGCCCAACCACCATTGAAGCTGGCATGACTGCTTAATGCTTACTTTAGCTTGTAAAAAATGGTATCCTTGGCAGTGACCAGTATGGGGATCAGTAGTAGTTTCTGTTGTGTTTTCCTTGGCCATGCTTAGATAACAGAAAATAATGGCTGTGAAGGCCAGGTATTGGCAAAATCTCTTAGAGTGTACATGCTTTGTGGTTGGTTTGCCATTCCAATTGTGGGAGCACATCTTTAGGATACTTGGATTGAAAAATGAACAAGGCCTTGTACAGACCTCTTATGGTAAGAAAGTTGCAGTCTATTGCATCCACCTGTCATTAACTCCTCTAGAAAGAGGTAGGAGCATTTCTTTCTGTTTCTTTGTCCATATGGGTGGAGGATTGAGTGTAAATCCGGTTTTTGTTTTTGAGACGGGTAAAAATAATGAGACTTCCCCTATGATCTGTTCTTTGCAGAGCCAACAGGGCCCATGAAGTCTGCTGTGAAGTTGCTGGTAGATTTTTTTTACCTGTTTTTGAGACGGCTAATAATAGTAAGACTTCCCCCTATGATCAGTTCTTTGCAGAGATGGCAGAGCTAATGAAGTCTACTGTGAAGTTGCTTGTAACTTTTATGACATGCTTCCAGTAACATCATTGCTAAGCATTATGAAATTTCTTAGGTCCAGCATAGATGCAGAGACCACACCGCCTTTCCAGTTTGGACTGGTTGGGTAAAAGATGTTCATCAGATCACTGCTGCAATAGTCTAAACTATATGGGTTAAATCCTGCACAGGATGTAATGGCTAGCCAACATCCAAAGCTTTAGGGCACCTTCCAAGCACCCAGGTTGTTGATCGCTTGAGCAGACAAGGGAGGAAATAAATGGTTTGGGAGATAAATCCTGTAGAGCTTTCTTGCAGGCTTTCAAGGATCAGTGATTGCTTGCATTTCTCAGTTGCTGTTCAGATAAGTTCCCTTTGTGGGTGAACCTTCTACAATTGTTTTTCCTGAGAAAAAACAGTACTTTTATAAAAGAAAATAAAAACTTTTTAGTTATTGCTAAACTTTGCTGTTAAGTCATGAGACATACAGATCAGTTAAACTACCATTTTTTAATTTACTGTTTTAAGGGTAAGCTTTTTACAGGTATATTTTATATTTTAATGATAATAATAGTAATAATAATAATAAAAAAGGAGATTCTACCAATGGGGATGACTGCAGTTAGGGATACAGACAATAGGCAAGAGGAGACTGGAATTTAATGGAGAAAACTGGCAAAGGAACCAAGGTATTGGGAGCAAATAACTACAGAAGGAAAGGTAAGAGAATGGGAAGAGGCCAAGAATTTATTTGACTGCAAGTTAGAGATAGCCTTCCTTGTCAAGGATTGATATCAAAGTATAGGCAAAGAGAATGAAATGGGGGGGGGGGGGGTTCCTAAACGATAAACCAGCACTGGTAGAGTTTTTAATAGAATGTAGAACAGAAGCTGCCATTAAAAAGGAATAATTAGTGGAGCATATAAGTACTGCATGATAACTATAAGAATCAATCAGAGGAGGGTAGAAAGGATTGGTAAGAGAGGTTGGATAAGCAGTTCACAAAGAAACAATGGGTGATATGTGTAGGTCTCCCAAATATGCAAGAAAATCTAGAGGGTTTAGGATTTTTGCATGGAAATGTTTACACAGATATTTTTATAGCCCAAGTAGACTCCAGAGAATTTTTTCCTCGGGTAGACAGCAAATGTTGGAGGTGTAACGGGGACAACAGAAGTACTTGGGAACATTTTTTCTGGGAATGAGGTGGGTTGGTGGACTTTAAGGATTCCCTGTGGGATGCACTGTTGGAGGTGCTGGGTAGGCAGATTGGTGTGATGAAGGAGATGATTTTTCTGAACTACGATACAGAATCGCCCAGATATGGTAAGGCCTTGCAGTGTCTAATTATGGTGGCTGCCAAAAAGCAATTACTAGAAAATGGAAATCAAAATCTAAACCTGCTATATTAGAAGTAGTGAATATAGTAACAGAGATAAAACAACTAGAACTGAACTTTAGAAAAGGGTAGGAGCAAACTACATAGGAAAAATGGGAATTGTGGGAACAAGTACATACAGGAGAGGAATGAGGTTTAAAAGAAAGCAGGACTTAAATGAGCTATGTAATGTTTGACTGAAAATGATTGGGTAGATTATAAGTGATGTTTAATGTTTGCAACTGGGGAGTGTGTCAGTGTGGTTTGTAATGTAAAATGTTTGTAACTAGGATTGTGTAGCTGTGATTCGTTTTCATTTGTATAAATGTATGATTGCTTATGTTGTAAGTGATGGTTTAATAAAGATGTTTCTTGTTTAAAAAAAGGGTAGGAATTGAATAATTTATGTAATGTTGCTTAGGTTATATGATATATAGCAATATATGCGAAGTATAATGTTTGTTAATGTTAATTTAATATGATTTGATTATTTTTGTACAGATGTAAATTTGCCTGTGTCACAAATGATAATTCAATAAAGATGTTTAAAAATAATAACAACAGTAATAATAATGTTATAAATTAGTGCTTTTGAGCAAGGCAGGTGTGTTTTGTACTTGTCAGTGTGTATTTTTTGTGAAAACAGTACTTTTTTGGTACTATGCATTTAGACTCCTGGTATTCAGTTAAATTATGTAAATCCCCCCCCCCCCTCTCCTGGAAGCATTCACTATCTGTAGTACCATGAAATCAAAGGTGTATGTACTATTGCTACTAATATGTTGGTACAAAGCATTACGTTCATTACTTAAGCGTATGGCAAACAGACATATGCTGTAAAATCTTGTTCTTTAATTTACAATTAGTCTTGTCTATGTAGAATGGATAGTAGAACTGGCAGCACAGAGACCCCCAGGCATGTATGGTGTAATCCCGATAAAGCCTGCCTTAAAGATTAGGCAGATTCATTATTGAATTTTATTGGTTGTTTGATATTTTAAATGTGATGTTTTATCATGTTGTAATTTGTCTGAAGAAGAGTGTGTGACCTGAAAGCACTTACTTTCTGTTCATTTTATTAAATTATGTGTTTTACAGCTTGGTGGTTCAGATTTTCTCTCTTTTTTGCATTTTGGTATTTTGATTTCTGAACCTTTGGTGTGAAGGCTCCATTTGCTGTCTTTCAGGCTTACCAACAGGAGCTTGTGAGATTGGTTGAAGACCTGATCTCTCTGGTTAGATCTTGGCAGCCTCCTCCTGAGGCCTCCCCAGGTAAAAGAAAAAGGGACATCCGTCGAGAAGAGCTTTCTGACCCCTTTGAGTCAGATTATGATTCTGAACAAGTGGACTCTACCTTTGAAGAAGGTATTTCCATTCCCTGCTTTTGACTGAGAGGATAACCTGGCTTCAGCCTCCCCTCTTGAGGATATTTCTTTTTTGGGAAACCTTGCACACCTTTAAGTAACACTTCCAGTGGGAAGCTCAAGACTACTGTCAATCAAAGAAAAGAATTAGGGAATTTATTAACCTCCCTGAACACAAACCCCTTTCCATACCTCCTGTTTTAGAAGCTGTGGACAGTATATTTCAGGACTCCTCTTTAAAACCATACTTCCTACTTCATACTCCAAGAAAGTCTGACAGGTTTTTACGGTTCTGGATTCACATGGACATCTTTTCAAAAACCTTGTAACAGACCCTGAGGTTGTGACTCCTGGCCCTAACGGAGCCAAAGCTAGTTCTTCCAAACACCCCTTGCTCACAGATAAAGAAATTAGGGCCTTAGATTTGGCAAAAAGGTTTGCACATCTGATTACCCTCGCTATGATGGCCTTGAATTGCCAGTTTCACTTGGTTAAATACCAGGAAAATATTCTGGATCAGATGAAGCAGAAACTAATGGGCATAGAGAACAAGAGTTTCTCTAAAGTATTAGCAGACCTTTGTAATTCCTTTTATGAGGCAGAAAAGCACTCCCTGTACTGTGACTATAAAGCTCTATCATCAGAGGCATGCATGGCGGAGGGAGCATTCCCTTCCAGAGCATGTCATATCCAACTTCTAGGATGCCCCTTTGAACAAGGACTTTCTCTTTGGCCCCAAGGCTGAGGTGTACTCAAGAAAATGGAGAATAAGGCCAAATCCATGCAGACTGTTAAGGATTTTCTTCAAGTCCAGCCTTCATGTTTCAGCAGAAACTAACCTATTAATCATTGGTCATTTCCTTCCCAGTCCAAGGCCAGGCAAAGAAATCCACGTGGGGAAAGGAGTCAAAGACAGGTCCAGAGGCCCAGACTCAGAACAATTTAGGCTAGGGAGTTCAAGACTACAGGCCTCTGGCAGAGACCAACCACGACACGTCCATGGTACTCTGTATCCACTCCCAACCCCCCCCCCCCCCAATCGGCTTCTCCCAGGCTAGGGGGAAGACTATCACTATTTCATAAAAATTGGGCTCTCATTACTACAGATTAGTGGGTACTGAATCATTATATCAAAGGGTTGTAAACTTAAATTCAAGCAACCCTTGATATACCTCAAGCTTCACAGACATTCCACCAAACCAAAGAACAGAGGAAGAACAGAGGCATCGACACAGGTAGAGTTGCTGTGTGCTCTGGGCTCTGTGGAACCAGTACCAAAACACTTAAAAGGAAGAGTGTTTTACTCCAGACTCTTCCTGGTACCACGATAAGAAGTTGATTGGCAGCTAGTACTAGATCTGTCAAGATTCTACCATTTCCTACAGGTTCCAAAATTCAAGATGCTTAACCCTTCAAAAACTTCTGCCCATGAGCTCCCCAAAATGCTTTCGTTGTTACTCTGGATCTAAAAGACACATATCTGTATATTCCCAAAGAAGAATTGCACAGAAGCTTCAGAGCAGGTACCAGGCACTGTCAGTTCTGTGCTGTGCCCTTTGGCTTGTCTGCTGCTCCTAGTGTCTTCACAAAATGCCTAGCCCAACTGATAGCCTTCTGCAGAACAAAAGGGGTCCAAATGTACCTTTATTTGGATGACTGCCTTATCCAGGCAGCAAACCTGAAAAAATCAAGTCAGAACTGTTGTTTTCCCAGAACCTTTTAACCTCCATGAGATTTACTATCAGTACACAGAAATCAAGTAGGACTGTGTTCTTATGGGCACTAATGGATTCAGTCCTCCAGAAGGCCTTCTTACCCCTAGACAAGGTCACTTTCCTGACCCTCTACTTCAGAAAAATCATGATCAGGTTTTCTTCACAGCCAGGGAGTACTTCATGGCCTTGGGTTACATGGCCTCTTGCATCCTTATGATTCCCCTGGCCAGACTGCACATGAGGAAACTACAGTGGCACCTCAAGAATATGTGGTGCCAACATTCACAGCTTCTCTCAGCTAAGACAAAATTGATTCTTTGCCTCAGGAAGGAATTTACCTGATGAACCCAGGTTTGCTTCCTCAACCCAGGTCTCCCCTTCATCTTCACCCCTCAAGGACAAACTTTGACTTCAGGTACATCAGAAGTAGCCTGGGGGGGGGGGGCACATCAGCTGTCTTCAGACTCAGGGAAAGTAGGACCCTAAGTTCAGACACAAACACATACATCTGAAAGAATTTATGGTACTCCAAAATGGCCTGATATCCTTCAAAGAGAACTGGAGGCCAGGAGTACTAGTAGTTTGTTTGTTTGTGTCTTTTGGCTTTTCCCGGTTAGGGGTCGCCACAGCGGAACTCCGGTCCGCTAATGATTGGCAGTAGAATTTTACGTACTGGCTTGCCCGGCCTAACGCACAACCTTCAACGAAGGAACGCCCATTAATGCATGTCGCTACATAGAAGATGTTCTAACTGAGAATTGAATGGGTGACGTCTAACTGTGAGGCGACAACGCTACCGCAGCACCACCACCGCAGTCCAGGAGTATTAGTAGTAAAGATAGATAATACCACAGTTATGTGGTACATAATCAAGCAGGGGGACCCAATCTTGCCTGGTTTGCCACCTAGTAGTGGATGCTTGGGAAAAAACAACACACTCCCTAAGATTACATCTCATGGAACAGTATCTGTTGGGTGTACACAGCTAACTAGCAGATCACCTCAGCAGAAGACTGTCACGACCCCCACAAGTGGCTACTGCATCAGGAAGTATTTCTCAGTATGGCCAAAAAATGGGATGTGCCAATGATAGACCTTTTCGTCACCAAGGAAAATGCTCATTTAAAAAGTTTTGCCCCAGGGGCAAATTAAGTCAGCCTGGAAGACAGATGCCTTGTCTTTCTCTTGGACACACCTCTTTTCTATGCCTTCCTTCCAGTACCTCTTCTGCCCAAGGCATTGCTAAAGATAAGAGAAAAGAGGTCAAGAGTAGTACTAATAGGGCAGATTGGCCCAGGCAGCACTAGTATCCTCTGCTACTCAGCCTAACCAGCACGAAACCATGGCAGCTGCCACAGCGAATGGGACCTATTGACACAGGATCAGGGCAAGATTGTATACCACAACCTGCAGACCCCCAAACTGTCTGTATGGAGGATATCGTATCTCCATGGAAGGATCCTCTCCTCAACAAACAGGTCCAGGATATTCCAAAAGAGACTAAAGACGTAGCACAAGGAAATCTTACCCCACCAAATGGAAAAGAATTTCCCTTTGCTGTGGGCAAAAAACACAAAATCCTTGTCTAGCCAATTTTCCTGTCATTCTGGCCTCTTTGGCCAGACTTTTTCACAAAGGACTCTTTTACTCCTCCTTAAAATTTCATGCTTCAGCTGTCCCAGCTTGCATACCTGCTCAGCCTCCCATCTTTTCTCATCCCTTCGTGAAACAGTTTCTGAGAGGGGTAGTTCAAGTCAGGCCACCCAGAAAGCCTCCTGTCCCACCTTGGGACCTCAGTTTTGTGTTGGAAAAACTTACCTCTCCACCATTTGAACCAGCTGCTTCCTCTGAGTTGAAATTTTTGACCTGGAAGACAGCCTTCTTTGTTACCCATCACGTCTGCTAGACTGAGCTTCAGGCCCTCATGTCTGTGGAACCATTCCTCATCTTCCACCCAGAGAGAGTCACACTGAGGACTAACCACTCCTTTATGCCCAAGGTGGCGACACAAACCTCTTTAAATCAAGCCATGCGTTTGTCTTCTTTCCTCCTCTGCCCCCAGAACAATGGTAAAGGTTACTTCATTCCTTGGATGTACATAGGCAGCTCTGTTACTACTTAGAAAGAACCAAGACTATCAGAAAATCAGACCAACTGTTTGTGGATTTTGCCACTAGCTCTGAGGGGAAACTAGTTTATAAGCAAACCATCTCTAAATGCATCTTCCACTGTATTTCCTTCTTCTACTGCCATCATGGTAAGAAACCTCCTGATGCTCTGAGGAACATTCACCAAAGCTACTGATACTGCTTTTCTTAAAGGGGTGCCCACCAAAGACATTTTGGAGGCTGTATCTTGGTCTTCACTCATATCTTCACCAAACTTTACCACCTTTCAGCTTTCTCCAAATCAAGAGCAGGATTTGTCACTGCCATCTTGCAGGGCATCATCGCCTCTCCATTAATCTTCCATCATCTCTTCCTTTCAGCTGTGGGACTCTTCCCACAGGTTAGGACTGCAACAGTGGAACACAAAGAACCTAGTACAGTTGTGTATACTTACCATTAATGTAGATGTTTTGTAGTATATTCATTGTTGCAATATTCTTTCCTTCCCTCCCCCCCTCGGCCTACAGGATAGGCTGTGGCAATTTTCTTCTCAGGTTAACTGTCTTTCTAACCTTCATTTTTATGGGTTACAGTGTTTCAGACCCTTGACCTTAAGGTCCCTCTGGGGGGGGGGGGGGGGTTGGGGGTCCTACCTGTAAGGGCAAGAAAAGTATGTCTGCCAGCTCCTGGAGGAGGGAAGTGTTTCTCTGGTAGTTGGACCAGCCAAGGGCTTCCATGGCAGGATATCATACAAATTAGGACTACAACATTAAATACACTCAAACATCTATATTTATGTAAGTATACACAACTTGACTTTCTAATTGAAAGAGACGATAGAGTATTTCAAATCTGAGGCACATTGACATGCTTCTCTCATCTGATTGTTGTTACGTTGCAAACTTTTTTGTTAAAAGGGCAAATATTTAGTTTATGGAAAAAGGGTGAAATGATTTAAGTAAGGGACAATTGGATATATGTTGACCAAGACTACTTTTTTGCCACCAGCCTTAAAAGAGCAAATTTTTTTCAGACTAGCAAAATTTGTCCTTTGCTTCAGGATGTGCAAGACTATTGGACTGAGATTTAAACTTGCATACTCACCTGTGTTTTAAGGTATGTTTTTCTGATTGAGGCAAAGTCATTATGGAGCCTGAAGAAGTTATGAATGAACCGAAAAGTTTATCAGCAGTTCAAGGATGGGACATTTCAGGCACCAGATGTTGAGGAAAGCAGCAGATTGACCGACAAGGGGCAAAGAATACTCTTAAAAAGAGACTACTGGTAAAACTATTCTCTTTACCTTTCCAGTATTTGCATATTTCCATTTTAAATATAGAGAGATAATGAATAAAAAATATCCAGGGAAGCTTGGCTGCAAAAGCTATAGAAAGGGATGGAAAAGCAATAGAAGAAGAGAGGGCAAGAATGAAGCATGACTGGTGAGATTTAACATGACTAGAAATGTCAATAAATATTGACTCAAAATTTAAATTGCAGATAAGTTGTAGGGACTGGGGTGAAAAAGTCAAACAAAACTGTCAAATAGACTCAAGCACTAAACTTTGTGACAACTGAACACCAAGACTTGAATATATTGATATGGACACATGCTGCTGAGGAAAGGAGACTCTGGTGTTTTCTTTTGAAAGGTGACTACTTATTTTTCTTCTTTTTTTGTTTCAATGACTTGGTTATTTGTTTCACATTGCATTGTTTTGACATAGATGAGAACTAATCAGACCAGAAGGTGCATTTTAAAGTAACTCAGAACAGAAGTAATTGCAAATGGAGATTCGTAAGGGGCTGGATCGAATGGGTTATATGGAACTGTTAGATACACATGTACTTTTGGTGAGTAAAAATTTGACTCCAAAACTGCATATTACAGAAGGACCATATATGCTGATGAAGAAAAACCTTGACAACCTTGTTTGAGAGATAATTAGGTTGTTTTTTTTATTTTTTTTTAAACTTCATTTTTTAAATTTGTAATGCATTTTTAAGTGTTTCTCATGTGGATAGTTACAAGAGTTGATGTATCCAAATAAGTTACTTAGGCTTGAAAACAAAGTATATGTATGAAGGTTTAAATTGTAGTGAATGTGTTGTTGATTGAGGTCTGTAACACGAACTGATAACAAGAAGGTACAGAAAGGATATTTTTTACAAGATAGTTGTCAGATAGGTATGGGTAATCTCCACAAGGGCATTAAATGTTAGATGTTAACAAGTTGAGGAAAACTAATAGGATGTACCCTTTTGATAGGGCATAGGAAACTGTTAGAGGTTGCAAGGAAAAGTAACAAAATATAGCATGCTATAAGTCCGTAATATTTCTACTTACATCTGATAGACTGAGCTAGTGGGAGAAACCATAATCATATAAGGGAGAAGGATAAATTGCAAAGATTCATGCAGTGGTCAAAATATAGTGAAACGAGCAGGGTGGCAGCATTAGAAAGCACTTTACCGCACGACAAAAGTGGTGTCTGATTGAACTTGGGGAAGAAGTGGAGACCTTCCTGATAATAATGAGATGATGATGATGATAAAGACCAGCAGTGACGCTATGAAACACCGGGAATAAAATTGGAGCTGAGGGATAGACTGTAGAACACAAGCACACTCAAAGGCTGAGTAGAATTCACAAAGCAGAACAGGAGGATGAATATGGAAGGGGGGTTAATTTGTATATAGCTTTGGGATTTAAGTTGGGTTAGTTTTTGTAAGAATTTTAAGGTTGCAGGGCTAGACAGGAAAGGCTTGAAGAAAATAAGTTTGGGAAATGATTCAGGGGTTGATCTAAACAGCAAAACTAAGGGGATAGTGAAGAAGTATGGAGAATAGCAAACAGTGTTTAAAATAGTGTCACGGAATGTCTTTGGTCTTAAAGACAAAGGAAAACTGAGGCAGGTACTTAAATGCATTAACAGCACCAGGCCAGACCTACTGATGATGCTAGAGACTCATTTATCAGTGAAAGACCATGAAGATCTTGTTGAGAGGATTTGAATGGTGATTTTTTGCTAGTGAGCTTGAGAAAAGGAAAGATTATAATATTGATAAGGAAAGGGGTCTCTAAAGATTTTGGAACATAGGGTATGCAAACACGGAAGATTGGTATGAATTACACTAGATAACACATTTACCACCAAGGTGTACAGGTGAAGAAATAAAGGAGCTTTTGGAGGAGTTGCTATTGTGTGTACATAGTATAGACATAATAAGGAGAGACTGGAATGTAGTCTGTAAATTGCATGATGCCAGTAAGGGGCCATGCCAGCTCAAAATAAACCCAGAAGGGAGACTTTTAAATGTTTAGCAAGATTCTGTGGGTTAAAAGACACTGAGAAAATAAGGTATAGAGATAAAAAATATATGCATTTCTCAAGCCAGTTTGGCACATATTCTAGTCTAGACCAAAAATATATAACAAAAGAACACGGGGCGCTGGTAACATGAAAACTCAGTCTGTGTTGCTATCAGATCGTTCACCATTGGAGATAGGGGAACCAGGAGAAATACATTGGAGATTTTAGTCAAGATGGCTTAGAAAAGGAAGAGTAAAGAGGGTAATAAGAAGTTTATTGCAGCAATATGCCGAAAAGGCAGAGGAAAGACAGGTAAGTCAATGAAGTGGAAGGTTGGGAGTTAGTAAAGTATGAATTGAAAAGGAAGGTGCTGGATTGGGGGAAAAAGAAATGGGATGAAAAAAAGTTGAGGAAAGAACAGAGGATGGCTCTAATTAAAGGAATTACAGAATAGGAGAGGGTTATTGGGAAAGAGACAGACTTGAAGATGAAATTGAGCAAAAACAAGCATCTGATAGAACATTTTATGTGGGAGGTGGCTCGAAACAATTAAATTTAGCTCTGTAGTTAAGGCAGTAGAAGGTAGAAAGGTGGCTGTAGAAAGCAAGAGAAATGGTCACAGGCAAGTTGGTAAGCAAATTGGAAAAATAGAAAGGGTGTTTCAATGATATTACATGGCACTATATAAGTGACGGTGGTTGGGGACAGACTGGCACCAGAGACTTAACAGAATTTATCAGAGCTGAACCTTCCTAAGTTTTGGGATGAGGAGGGGTATGTGTTGATAAAAAGCAAATCAGTGGAAGAAATTAGACAGCAAATGGTAAGACAGGTAAAGGTAGATCACCTGGATAAGATGGATGTCCCACAGAGATATGGAAGAAATACAAAGATATAATTATCCCTCAATGTCATTGTTTAATAGCATACTAAAAGGAGAAGCTGTGTCAGCTTCCTGGCAAAGACTGTTATCGCTGCAGTTCCAAAGGAAGGGAAGGATCCCAGCAGCTCACTTTCTTACCATTCAGTATCAGTCTTGAATCATGATTATAGGGTATTTGCAGCTGTTTTGTTGAATGTGTGGTGGAAATTCTCCCAAAGTTGACAGACTGGAGATCAATGTGGTTTTATTAAAAAAAAAATTGGTAACTTAAGAACAAATATAACACACAGGGTGGCAGATATGGAAAGTATGAGTCTGGTGATGGTGGCTCTTGATGCTGAAAAAGCATTTGGAGTGCACTGGGACTATTTATAGGAAATGTTAAGGATCATAGGATTCCCAGAGCAGTTTATTAACTTGATAATAAATATTTATCAAGGATCTGAGATGGTATTGAAAATCAATGCATAGCACATCCTTTGGCTTGGTTTTTGAAAGAGGAACTGGACAGGGTTGCCCCCTTGTCACCTTTATTTGCTATTTAGTTAGTACCTTTGGCTCACAAAATAAGGCACTCAGAAGTAAGGGGATGGTGATGAGAAAGAGGGCAAGAGAAGCTTGCTGTGTTTGCAGATTATATAATAATTTTATCTGTCAAATCCAGAGAAGGATGTTAGTTGCTTATTTAGCTTGCTAAGGGAATTTGGACATCTTTTGGTTTATCAGGTCAATGCTGATGAGACTAAAACATCAAGTGTAAACTATATGCCTATGTATGCAGTAGTAAATTAATTTCCTTGGTTATGGGGGGACAGCAAATTTAAATATTTAGGAGTCTGGATTTTGCAGAAATCTGAAGTTAAAGAAGGAGACCTGGGAGCAAGTTAGGTTAAAGATCCTCTTGCTGCAAAAAATGACAGTTAGTGCATCATAATGTCCAGCCGGGAATGCAGGCTGATAAAATGTTTGTCATTCCACTGGTTTTATATGGAGCTCAAGCATTTGTTTTTGATCCATGATAGAGGTTTGGGACAAACTGATGAGTCTGTGTGTATGAGATTTATGTGGGAAAAATAGAGGTCAGAGTAAAATGGCAAAAAATTATACTAATGCCTGGACGTCCGGGGGGGGGGGGGGGGGTCCATGTTAAAATATTTTAGGTCAGCAGAATTGAAGGTGGTATACTTATTAATTTCAGTTTTACCTCCAAATGGAAAGATTTACTTTTGGTTTCTGGAAATGTTAACAGAAGTTAATTTGTTCAGTAGGAATTTAGGAAAGTGAGATAGAAGGGAGGAATGGTTCCTTAACACAAATGTATAAGATCCTAAAAAATACAATTCAGCTGAAAGAATATAGCGATTGGGTTAAAAAAAATGGCCACAACTGTTGGTTGCAGTGAAGTGGTGGCAAGGTTGGAAAGCTTTCTATTTTCGGGATGAATTGAAACAAAATGGGAAACACCTGGAATGTGTAGAAGTAGAGGTTCTCCCGTTCGATTCTCGGCTGGAGTGCAGGGAGTGCCTTCTGTGTGGAGTTTGCATGTCCTCATCGCGGTTGGGTGGGCATTCGAAAGACATGCGTAAATGGGCGTGCCTTAGTTGAAGGTTGAACGTCGAGCTGGCACCTCAGCATTCGTCAAAATCTACTGCCAATCATTAGCGGACCAGAGTTCCGCTGTGGCGACCCCTAACCGGGAAAAGCCGAAAGACAACAACAGCATGCATGAAATATCTTATTTAGAGATTTATGGTTATGTCAGTAAAATAAGAAAACGTATTCCAGAGGAAAAGAGAGAAAGGTCCAGGTTGGTGAAAATTATACAGTCTGAGAGGAACAAGGAAGCTGAAAAGGATGGGGAGAATTTATAGAGCCATAATGGAAGACAGGTGGTTAAGAAAAGCGTTGCAAGGAACTACTTGGGAGAATTACCTACAGACAGAGATAAGAGAAGAAGACTGGTTAGAAATTTGTAGGATATCGGACATTGGTACAAGATCTAGGAAAATCAAAATATTTGGCTGAAAGTGTTTACACAAGTATTTATATGCCAGAACATTAGCATAGGATGTTCCCCATGACCAGTCAGGTCTGTTGGATGTGTAATCAAGGAACAGATAGGGATTTGGGCTCATACTGTTTTGGGAGTGTAATAAATTAGATGGTACAAAAAGGTTGTGGTGGAGTTGAGGAAAATGCTTGGTAATGGTTGCCTATGTACAAAAAATATCCTGTTAAGTTGGCCAGGGAATGTTGCTTATCAAGGACATGAGAATGTGTTGGAAGGATTAGTTTTAATTTTGGCCAAGGCAGAGATAACTAAACAAGAGCCAAATATAATAAGGGTGAAACAAGTTCTACAACAGTTAAGGGATATGAAGTGTAGAATGAATAATAGGAATCAATCAAGTAATTTTCATGAGAGGAAAAATGGAATCTGCAAAGGTACTTTTAGGTAAATAGTAATATTCATCACAAATAATCCGTTAGATGATAGAAGGGTAGTGGTGTAATCATGGTCTTTGAGGCCATTGATATGATGTTTGGTATTTGCGTCAACCCCTTCTGTATTGACAGTTAAGCTTAAATGGTCTTGGATGAGTTGTTACTTCTGGTTGTAGGTCGTACCCCCTTTATAAGTAACAAAAAATTAAGCTAATGTTTACATTGAAGAGAAGGGGCAATCCCAGATGATTTTATGGTGCACCATGCATGAGGATTGCACAGTATAATGTATATTCCCATTATCCTTTGGATGTTAATAATGTTAAGGCTTTTGTTTAAAAAAAGCAGCTTACCTGTTCCTCATTTCTTTAAGAAAAAGAAAACTACTAGACAGCCTTTGCCAGTTCAGCAGACTGCTTCCTTGCCTTAGCCACAGATGGGTGATCCTGCAGTGGCCATTTGAGTTTCCTCAGACCACTTATCTTTTTTTTCCTGGTTTCCTCTGATGTAGTCCCTTCAGCTACCATAGACGTATATTGTTATTAGACATGTTCTCTGCAGCTGCTGCAGTGTCCTTTGTGGGGGGATGGGAGAACCATTTCATTGGTCTCAGAAGGAGGAGTGGAGAATCTTTCTGTGTGGCTTGACTAAAGTGCCCATTTCCCAGGGTGGTGATCTTTTGATTCTGAAGAAGGTATTTTTTTTCATATTTTCTCATTGAAGGATTTTCCTTTTCTGAAACTATCTCTAGAATGAAGTAATATTTTCAGTGGGAACAAAATGATTCTTTGAAAAAAATATGCTTTATTACAACTGCAGTTTCCTTACCCTATTAACATTACTCCAGTTATGCTAGTTTTGGAAGATGTTTTTCTTATAGCTTGAGCTTGCAGTACGCCTGACAGCCAGGCTACAGCCACTAAAAAGGGAGGAAGACTATATAAACTTCCTCAGTCTTACTGACACTTATTTTCTAATCCCATATCTGAACCTGAAGTGATTTCCTTATTCAATTTTTCTGCAACTAGCATTTAGTAAATATGAATCCCTCTTCCTCTGACAGGAATGGGAAAGCTATTGATAGATTTGAAATAACTTTCTTTCTGCCATTCTTTATTTTTTTGAAATTTTCATGGTCAGTTTCACGTTAAAGTTTTTGCTTGCTTCTTTTGAGAATATGAAGAACAAAACTGCCATGGTCCTTCATCTAAGGGTAACTCTTCTCTAAATGCTTCTATCAGTTAAACAAACATTCTTTGAAGCTTTCCAGAGCAGCAGCTACTGGGTCTGTATTGAGAAGATTTGCATGGTTTCATTCTCAAAATTTGCCTGAAGATGTAAAGGCTAAATTTTTGAATTGTGCTTCTTGTTAGAGGGGCTCTGTTTGGACCATCTGCTGCTGAGGTCCTGAAAAAATGTGATGAGTGAAGAAAACTGGTTCAAGAGGTGATTAGGATTTTCAGCCTTCCTTCTCCAAGTTTGTTAAAGGTTTCCTCCCTAATTCGGTATCCTTTTATAATAATGAATAATAAGCAGTCTCTCTTCACACATCAGACAAGCAGCCATTCAAAAACAGTAGCATGAAGGATCGATAAAGGGGCAGCCTCCAAGAAACAAGGAGAGTGCAACAAGTTAGAATGACTACGTACAAAATGTAGTCCCCCTTCCCACCCTGTCAACCCTTCACTTCTTCCAAAAAATGTGGATGTTCAAGCCGCAGTGGTGCAGCGGTAGCATTATCGTCTCAAAGCAAGAGGTTCTCCCGTTCGATTCACAGCTGGAGCACCTTCTGTGTGGAGTCTGCATGTCCTCCCCGCGGTCGAATGGCGTTCGAAAGACATGCGTGAATGGGCATGCCTTCGTTGAAGGTTGGACGTTGGGCTGGCACCTAGGCACCATAAAAATCGACTGCCAATCATTAGCGGACCGGAGTTCCGCTGTGGCGATCCCTAACCCGGAAAAGCCAAAAGAAAAACAGCAAATCATATTGAACACTGCTGCAGTAGCCATAGCTATATTGGTTACATCCTGCCAAAGATATAACAGCTAGCCAGCTTCTAAAACTTCGGGGCACCTTCCACACACCCAAACTGTCAGGCAGGTTGAGCTAAATTGACTAAAAGACAATTTGGGCTGCCAAGCCCTTCAGAGCTTTACTGCTACTGAAGAGCATGTTCCTCTGAGGCTTTTGAGGATTGCCTTTCTGCTTGTGCTGTTCCTTTACTAGGCAGATAAGTTCTTTTGGGGGAAAATACAACCTTTTTAATAATTTTGTTTACTATTGATACTTTCCTCTTTAGGGAAGTTATTTTAAAGCTAAGAGTTTGTGTTTTAATGGACTCTCACGAGACTGTACTGTACTTATAAAAGAGCACTTTTTCCTGTCAGTTTAAAAGATTAAAGTAACTGAATTTTTTTTTTTTTTTTTTTTTTTTTTTTTGTGGAGAACATGTGTTTAATTTAATTTGTGAGGCTGCAGAAGTGTTTTAAAGTGCTTTTTTTTTACTGTATTTGTCTGGGGAAAAAATACCTTTAACACTTCTTGTTTTTACCTGTGATTGCTGCTCGTTTTTCCCATGAAAGAAACTAGCAATTTGCCTCAGCTGCAGGTGGGCAACTCTGTTGTAGCTATTAGTTGTACCTCAGACCACTCTTTCACCCAGTATTCCTCTGATCGAGCACCTGCAGCCAATATAGACCCAGGGGATAGTCACATTCTCTGCGGCTGTTGGGGTCCCCTTGGGAGAGTGAACAGGGAAGGCGTCTCTGTTTTGACAGAATGTTGTGCCCAGCCCTGGGGTAGTTGCTGCTGCACTAATAACACCATTGGCCCTATTTTTCCTGTCAAAAAGAAACTGAAAACTAAACCTGTATCTACATCTCAAATATCTTTAGATGGGAGTAGTTTGTTGGTTCTAGCTCAGCGTGTATTTCACCCCATTGATCTTTTTTAAAGTAGTTTCTAATAAAAAGAAAGAGGGATATCTCCTTTTATAGGTATATAGGTAAGTACTAGGCTAGCTGCCATTGTGGGCCATTTTAAACCCAGCCAGTGTCCCTTTTTGTGCTTGAATTAACCTATCCCATTTGGTTAGAGATTGGCCTTATCCATCCCGTGGTCGATAATTATATATCCTTCTATTGAAAATAACTGGGATCATACCATAGATAATTTAAAGGGATCCATGCATGGGACAAAGCATTTAGGAGCCACCTTTGTCCATTAGTAGTACAGGAGGTAGTCCTGCAGTAATTCTTTTGTTTTGTTATCCATAGATTCAAGTTACTCTTGAATATGGACAGGGATGAGCTTTGTTTTATGTGGATGAGGAGTTTGTTTCCTGAAGAGATTCAAGATTCTGAATCTGGACAGGAGGATGAAGGGACAGATGCAGGGTTTTCTCCACTGATTTCTGATTCAGACTCAGAAGATAGTTCAGATGTTCTTCGTCTCACATTGCTGCAGTCATAACCTGTGGGTAGTCCGCTGTCCTCGGTCGGCCCGAATACCAAAGAGTTAGGCTGGCGTCGGTCATGGTCGCCCGGAGCTGACGTCAGTACGTAGTAGTACTTAAGCGCATGACCGACGCCATATCCTCAGTCTTTCTTGCCGCGTGGTCTGAAGCAGAAGCAGCGTTTGCAAGTGCCGTTCGGCGTTCTGAAATTTTCAGTTATCGAGTTTCAGACCGAAGACCAAGTTGGGCTAAGTACCCCGTTGGGGAAAATTTTTGTCTTTTCTTGCCTCAGTTAATCCGAATGTCAGAAAAAGTTAATAATTGTATTTCTTGTGGGAAACAGATACCTCATAGGGACTATCATTCTCTCTGTATTCCTTGCTTGGGGCCTGAACATGACGTAGTCGGGTGTCGCTTTTGCACTAGATTTAATAAGTGCACCATTAAACGAAGATTAGACTGTGCCAGGCTTGTTTTCGGTAAGCGGTGTAACTATAACATGCCGTTGGATCCTCCGACGCCCGCTACCGCTAAAAAACGTAAAGATAAATCTTTAAGGTCTAAACCGGATGAGTCGTCCATTGCGGACGCCGGTTCTATGGAACCTCCGGTTGAATCTGTGGATCCGGCCGAGGTCTCGGCTGAATCCCAGGGGGAACCTTTACTTTTGCAGGAGTTGGCCTCTCAGGAGTTAGGCCAGGCTGAGGGTGCTTCTCGGGTATCTGTAGTTCCATCTTTACAAAAGGTTATTAGGCCTTCTACCTCAGTGGCTAAAGGCCATGCTAAGGCTAAACCTGGTCTTACTGGTACTGGCCATAGCTCTAGTTCTTAAGCTTCTGTTCCAAAAAAACATATGTTGAAAATGGCAGAGGATTTGATTACTTTGATCAGGGGTTCTATGCCCCCCCCCCCTGAGAAGAGGCCTAGGGTGGAGACAGATTTAGAGGGAATGGAGCATTCTTCAGACTACTCTGAGTCCTCAGCTGAGGATATTCAGGATTTCCCTCCCTATTCAGATTCAGATGCAGAGGATTCCTGTCCTTCTGCTTCTCCTCCAGAGGATTTTTCCTTTTCTGAAACTTTACATTCCATGAGGGAACATTTCAAGTGGGAAGGTCAGGATTTTTCAGATTCTCGAAAAAGGCTTAGGGAATTTTTGTTTTTGCCACAACATAGGCCTTTGGCTATTCCCCCTGTCTTAGATGTTGTTCAGGATGTTTTTTCTGAAGCTTCACTTAATCCTGATTCTTTACCCCCTGCCCCTGTCAAGCCAGACAGGTATTACAGAGCTCCAGAAGCACATAAATATTTGTATAAGAGTCCTAGAGCTGACCCGGAAACTATTCTTCAAGGGCCGAAGGGTGTCAGGGCTTCTGTGGTTAAGAATCCAGTTCCTTTGGATAAAGAAGCTTTGGAAGCTGTCTGGCTGTTATATTCTTGGCAGGATGTAACCATGTAACTATGGCTGCTGCAGCGGTCACCAGAGCATCTACTATTGTGGTAAATTTACTTAACTGTACTTTCATTATACCCTGCCTACCAGCCACAAAAAAATGATTGTATTCTTTCAGCTTTTATTTCCACAGCATAAAAAAACATGTTTGGGTTGCCAATTTTTCTGTGCAAAAACCCTCTCAGTCCTGGTTTTCTTCCTTTTGACACACTCCTGTTATAAGGCAAGTCTGTTTGTCTTTTGATTTAATTTTTCCAGCTATGTAGCCACTGGTATGTATTTATTTGTAAGTCATGATGTTAAGTTGTCAATCTCGCCTTCATTCTTGCTGGATGGGTTCGGAGCCGATCCTCTGCTCCGACTTGGCCACTTACTAAAGCTCGAGAGCTAATTTTACCGGCTCGAGGCAACCCTATATCCCATGATGCTAGGCGATAACTACCCAGATCTCGTTTGCCGCTGGCGAGGTGCGTTTTTACCGGCTCTTGGTAAGTTTTGAAATTTCAGACTTTTAGTCACCCTTTTTTGTCTTAGTTCCCACTCCTTTTATTGTTTTTAACTTTTAACAGTTAATTTTAAACCCTATTCCCCGTTAGTACCTTGTATTTCCCTTATCCCAGTTATATATCCCTTCCCCTAGGTTAGGCCTTAAGCCTGCCCCTTTCCTAATTCTTGTCAGGGATTCTGTGGAGTGTTTGGGTGTGTTAGTATCCCTGTTTTTTATTGTTTATATTTGGATTGGGTGTTTGTGTGTGTGTTTTTTACACTGGTGCTCCCTCGACACTGATAATGTCGAAGGACACAAAGGTCTCACCAGAGTATCTACTATTGTGGTAAATTTACTTAACTGTGCTTTCATTATACCCTGCCTACCAGCCACAAAAAAATGATTGTATTCTTTCAGCTTTTATTTCCACAGCATAAAAAAACATGTTTGGGTTGCCAATTTTTCTGTGCAAAAACCCTCTCAGTCCTGGTTTTCTTCCTTTTGACACACTCCTGTTATAAGGCAAGTCTGTTTGTCTTTTGATTTAATTTTTCCTGCTATGTAGCCGCAAGTATGTATTTATTTGTAAGTCATGTTTCTCATTTTGTAATGGCATGGTAAATCCATGTGCAAATTCATTCATCATGCTCTGCACTCTTACCTTCATTTTTGTCATAAGTTGCAAGTTCAGTTACTTTCTGAGTTGCGCTTTTCACTGTTTCAATTAGTTTGGCTCAAGGTATTTTACTGTTAGTTCTTGTTTGTTAATTCTCCATCTACTCTTCCTCCTGTCCTCTCACTTGAGCCTTGTTCAGTATATTGTTGGTTTACTATTGCTGCACTTTTGGCCTTTTTTTCGTCTTTAATTTATGATGATTTGAGGAGTTGAGTTACATACTCTGCAGCAATTATTTAATACCAACACTTCACATGTGTGCCTTTACTAATAATACACTGAACTTACTCCTGGATCATCAAGAGAATGTGTGTACTCATCACTGATATTTTTGTATCAGTAACATTTTTAAGGAGAAGCAAAAAGGAAAAACATTTTGGGAAAGCAGTCCACTACACTGAGCTGTAGTCTGCCTCTGTAGACGGACTAAATGTTCTTGGAATGCTTAGTGGGGAACAAGTTGAAGCATAAATCGTAAACATCAGTTCCCTTCTAGAAGAGAAAGTGTGTATTATTTTAGTATCGTTAAATAGCATTATAAGGAAGGGTTTCTGAAGCTGGAAAAGTATAAAGGATGACTAGTGTATGGGTTAATATTGCATCTTGTTCGGTATATATTTCTTGGAGGTACAGGCTAACACGGAAGGACTGTGGCTGACCAAGTTCGCAGATGACTGCAAACTGGGCGCCATAATCGACTCTCCAGCCGACACAAGCATCCTACAAAAGGGCCTCATAGAAACAGGCAACTGGTGCCAGAGCCATGGCCTCAAGCTAAATGCCAAAAAGTGTATAGTCATCCCCTTTGGCAAAAACAAAGTGCCCACAAATTACCACATAGGTGGTAATCCATTAAGTACGGAAGAAGTAATTAGGGACCTGGGGACCCAAGTTGATAGCAATCTCTCATTTGACAACCACGTGGCCAAAGTGGTTAGAAAAACATTTTATATAGCCCACCTAATCATGAAGGGATTCACATCTAGATCAGAGGAGGTCATCGTGCCTCTTTACTCATCCCTCATCAGGCCCATAATTGAGTACAATGCCCTTTGGGATGTACCTTACCAGACACCTGCAGCAACTGGAAAAACCCCAAAAGTACCTCACCAAGAGGATCAAAGGGCTCAAACAGATGCCATATGCTGCCCGGTTAAAGAAACTCCAGCTCTACTCAGTGGCATACTGCCTGCTCAGAGGTGATCTGTGCCTGACATAGAAAGCCATGTCCAACCCGGAATTAATGGACATGCTGCACCTCAGAAAATCCAAATCCCATTGAGCTATGCGCTCGAGAGACTTGAACCTCAGCACTGAAATAAATAGGACATGCTGGAGGGACAGATTCATAACCCAGAGGCTCCCTTCACTCTGGAATAAAATCCCAGTCCAGGTTAGGCAGAGTCCCTCATTGACTCTCTTCAAGAGGAATCTTGATGAGTTGGTGGGAGATAGTAGGTTTACCCCGGGTATCACTTCTGTGTCACTGTTAGACAGAAGCACAGTATACTAACCTCGAAAAAGGGCATAGCAAAATTCATTTAAAATGGGTGGTGAAAGCCAAACACACTCTGGCTAGGCTTATAAATGCCCTAGGGCAGATAGCCTAGTATGAACCTATGAACCTAAGATTCTAGAGCGTTGGATAGGTGGGGGAAAAAAAGTGTACACCTCTTCTACGTTAGCTATGAGGGCTTTAAATTGCCAGTTTCATATGCTGAAGTATCAGAACTTTTTGTTAGGCCAATTGAAATCTAAGGTGGATGCTTTATCTGAGGGTATAGAGTGTAAGGAATTGCAGGAGTTGGTTCATGCTTCAGATCAAGTTGGAAAACATTCTTTGCAGTGTGGTTTCGATGCTCTTCAGGCTTCATCCAGGGTGGCTGCTACTGGTTCAGTTATTCGTAGACATGCCTGGCTTAAGGATCAAAATTTGTCAGAGCATGTTAAAGCTCGGATCTTGGATGCTCCTCTTCAATCTGAAGTTCTTTTTGGTTCTCCTGTGGAGTCAGTTTTGAAAAAGATGGAAGATAAAGCTAAGTCTATGCAGACGGTCAAGGATTTTTGCAGGTGCAGCCCCTAAGTTTAGCAGGAATTGGCCTGCTAGAGGATGGTCCTACCCTTCTTCGGATTTTCAGTCTAGGGGCAGGTCTAGACGTGGTAGAGGCAGGGCTCACGCTCAGGGTTCTTTCAGACCTAGGACTTGGAGTTCTCCTGCACAGTCTTCTGGTGAGGGCAGGGGTCAGCCTTTTCGTAAACAGACCCAATGACCTGTATCTTCAGCTGCCAGATCCTTCTTTTCTGGCAGCTCCTCTAGGAGGAAAGTTGGCACTTTTCAAACAAAACTGGCATTTGGTCACCCAGGACAAATGGGTGTTGGAAATAATAAATCAAGGTTACAAGTTTTATTTTCACACTTTTCCTCCTTTCAAAGGCATGCCGGATGTGCCTCCTCAGCAAAGGCTGGAGGCTCAGGAGCAAATTTCTTTGCTTTTACAGATGGGAGCAATCCAGGAGGTACCTCCGTTAGAAGTAGGCCTAGGGTTTTATTCCCGTCTATTCCTAGTGCCAAAGAAAGGAAACACTTGGAGGCCAGTTCTGGATTTGTCCATTCTCAATACCTACCTAGCCATTCCAAAGTTCAAGATGTTAACATTACAACAACTTCTGCCTATGCTAGGCAAAGATCATTGGATGGTAACCCTGGATCTCAAAGAGGCCTATCTTCACATTCCTATCAGGCCCAGCTGCAGGAGATTCCTGCGATTTCGGGCTGGTACTTCTCATTATCAGTTCTCTGCATTGCCCTTTGGTTTATCTACTGCGCCCAGGGTGTTCACAAAAGTTCTGGCTCCTGTAATAGCTTTCTTCAGACAGAGGGGAATACAAATTTATCCTTATCTGGACGATTGCCTGATTCTTGCTCAAGACAAAGACAAGTTACTTCAACATCTACAGTATGTAATGGCAGTTTTAAGGTGCCTAGGGTATTCTGTGAACGAAATAAAGTCCAGTCTAGTGCCCTCTCAGGACATGTGCTTTCTGGGTGTGAGACTGAATACAGCTTCTCAGATGGCTTTTCTGACCCCGGACAAACAAAGAACTCTTCACCTATACTTCCAGCAGTTATCAGTACTGTCCAGGCTGACTGCAAGGACAGTCCTTCAAGCCTTGGGGTTCATGGCATCTTGCATTCTAGTACTTCCCAATGCCAAACTGCATATGAGGAAGCTACAATGGTATCTCAAAAGTGTATGGACTCAACACTGCCACGATTTGGACACTGTCATTCGGATAATACCTTGCATCCAGAAGGTCACCTAAACAAGGGACTCTCTGTGACCCGACCAGAGGCGAGTCAGATCATAACAACGGATGCCTCGGACTTGGCTTGGGGAGCACACTTCAATGGGAAATGGATTCAAGACACGTGGCCTCCCAGACTACAACATTTGCATATCAACATGAAGGAGATGTTAGCAGTCCAATTTGCCCTGATGGCCTTCAAGGACCTACTTCAACCAGGACAGGTGTTGATTCGAACAGACAACACAACAGTCATGTGGTACATCAACAAGCAGGGGAACCCATTCTTACCCTCTTTGCAGACAAGCAATGATATTGTGGGAGACTGCTCTGAGTTTGCACATCACTCTTCAAGCACGGTTTCTGCCAGGAGCACAGAACTCCCTAGCAGATGTATTGAGCAGACAAATTGTGGACCCCCATGAGTGGAAATTGGATCCTCAGGTATTCCAACAGTTGACAGTGGCTTGGGGAACTCCAGACATAGATCTGTTTGCTTCTCCACTAAATTTCCAACTACCAAAATTTTGCACAAAGATGTTTCACCCAAAAGCTTGGAAAGTGGATGCTCTAGCTTTCAGTTGGAACAACCTTCACGTCTATGCTTTCCCTCCTCTGCCTCTCCTTCCCAAGGTGCTCTTGAAAGTCAGGCGGGACAAGCCTTGCATGATTCTAATAGCACCAGATTGGCCATGTCAGCACTGGTATCCTCTGCTGAGGAGTTTAATTCAGGAGCCTCCTTGGCCTTTGCCACAGATTCCTCACTTGTTGTCCCAGTCAAGCAATCACTTGCTCAATGTCAGGGTGCAGTCCCTGCATGTAACAGCCTGGCGTATTCTGTTTTAGAGCCTGTGGGGTCTCAGCTTCCTCAACAGGTTTTAGATGTCATTTTGGAAGCCAGGCGGCCCAGTACTAGAAAAGTTTATGCTGATAAATGGAGGAGATTTTTTCTTTGGAGCACAGCAAAGGGCTTTGATGTCTCAGTACCTAATTTGAGTTTTACACTACAGTACCTTACTGAATTACTAGACAAGGGTTTGTCATTTTCCTCTGTGAAGGTTCATGCTGCAGCCATTTCTGCTCACTATGATTGTGACCCTCCTTTATTTTCTCACCCTTTGTTTAAGCAATTTCTTAGAGGGGCAAAAAATATAAGACCCCCACGTAGACCTCCTACTCCTTCCTGGGATCTCAATTTTGTGTTGGAGAAGCTTACTTTACCTCCTTTCGAACCTGCAGCTACGTCTGAGCTGAAGTAGGAAAACTGCTTTTTTGTTGGCCATTACCTCTGCTAGGAGGGTCTCTGAATTGCAGGCACTCATGGCAGTTGAACCTTTTCTGGTATTCCATAAGGATAGGGTGTCTTTGTACTAACCCTTCTTTTTATGCCTAAAGTGATTTCTAATGTGGCCTTGAACCAGTCTATTCATTTGCCTACTTTTTATGCTGATCCCCAAAATAAGGGGGAAAAAGTCTTGCATTCTTTGGATATTCACAGGCAGCTACGTTATTATTTGAGCAGAACTAAAGAGTTCAGGCAGACTCAACAGTTATTTATTTCTTTTGCTCTGGGTTCACAAGGGAAAGCTGTTTCAAAGCAAACTATTTCCAAGTGGATTGGTCATTGTATTGCTTTTTGTTATTCTCATCATGGGAAGAATGTTCCTGCTGGGATCAGACCTCATTCCACTAGGGCTACTGCCACATCTACTGCCTTTTTGAGGGGGGTAGCTACTAAGGATATTTTGGAGGCAGCTACTTGGAGTTCAGTTCACACTTTTACTAAGCATTACCATCTCCCTCTTTATTCCAAGTCTAGGGCTGGGTTTGCCACTGCAGTTTTACAGGGCATGTTAGCAGCCCCTAATGCTTTTTAGTTTGCCAGCCTCCCTTTTCCTTTGCTTTGGGATTCTACCCACAGGTTATGACTGCAGCAATGTGAGACGAAGAACATAGTACAGTTTTGTACCTACCATAAATGTAGATGTTCGAGGATCCACATTGCTGCAGTCCTATTTTCCCTCCCTCCTTCCCCTCTATAGTTTGGGATTGCGGTTGTTCCTTTGGGATAATTATTATTTTCTCACTTGTGGTTGTTGGGTATCTACTATTTTGGCTCTGGCCTTTCCTTTTTAAGGCCTTCTGACATCTGGGGCAAGAAAGACTGAGGATATGGCGTCGGTCATGCGCTTAAGTACTACTGCACTGGCGTCAGCTCCGGGCGACCATGACCGACGCCAGCCTAACTCTTTGGTATTCGGGCCGACCGAGGACAGCGGACTACCCACAGGTTATGACTGCAGCAATGTGGATCCTCGAACATCTACATTTATGGTAGGTACAAAACTGTACTTTTCTGACTCTCCCTGTATGTGGGGGGGGGGGGGGGTCTCTTTCTCTGAGACCATTTCTACAATGTTAGTGTTTTCAGTTGGGAGAACACTGTTTCTCAGTCCTTAATAAGAAACTACAAGCTTCTACAGAAAGAATTTCCAGGATCTGCATCTATTCATCCTGTTCTGTAAGTTGTAAAGGATGAGTATGTTACTGCCTGCAGTTTTCCTGATAGTCAGTCAGCTCCCCCATAAAAGGCAGATAAGATGGTATAGTTCCTAGCTCTTTTAGTTTTTATACATTCTTTCCAAATATGATCCAGAAACTGTAGCTTTAGTTAATCCTGCTGCTGCTAAACACTTGGTTAATTCCAATCCTACTATTTCTGACAAGGATGGGGGAAAAAGTGCATGCTTGTGCAACTTAGATTTTCAGAATTTTGAATTGTCAGGCTCACATTTGTTCAGGTTTGTCCTGACTAATTTTGAAAGTATGAAGAATATTTGTCTACAGTTTCATCTTGTGAGGAAAATCTGCTTTAAATAATGTAATATATTGTATTGTTCAAGTCACTAATCATTGTATACAGTGTGTGTGACTCCACTAGTACTGTTTTGAGGAGGTTTGCATGGCTGTGTTTTCAGAACCTCCCAGACGATGATAAAAATTAGATTTAAATTCTCCTTTGGATAGAGATTATTTTTTGTCCTCACTGTTGCAGTGGTGTTCAAAAAGTGGAATGAAAACGGGTAAGCGGGTACTGGGAATCTGTAAGGTTTTCAGCCCATCTTTTCCAAAGGAATTTTCTAATTCCTCATCCAGTTTTAGTAAGAAACAAAATAAACAGTCTCAACAAAATGCAGGTAAACAGATGTTAAAGAAGAGATGTCATTGTGGAGGGGTCCAAGACTTCTGGAAACTCCCAAACCTTAGGACATTCCAATAAGTCAGAATGACTGTTTGAGACTTTGCCCCCCCCACTCCCACCCCCCAGCAGCCCCCTTTTTTCTTCCAGAAAGTCTGAATCTCCACTTTTCTCTTTGACAACAGATGTATTCTGAAGATCATTCATCAAGGTTGCAGATGGCAGTGGGAGGAAATTCTTCTGTTCCCGGGGGTAATTCCTCGTTCTGTGGACCAGACTCTCTTGTTTCTACTTGTTCCTCATTACATGCTCTCCCAGGAAGTGATAGAACCAGTTCCCCATTCCCAGATGGGACAGATGTCTTATTCAAAGATATTTTTAGGGCCAAAGAAAGAAAATGATCGGAGACCAGTTCTGGATCTTTGTTTCCTAAACTGTTTGTGATGGTGTCCACATTCAAAATGATGTCACTTCACAACCTACTACCTCTTCTTCCTTATTCAATTTTCCTGGTAGCACTGGGTTTAAAGGATGCGTATCACATTCCTGTTCGTCCAGGCTTCAGGCTTTTCTTAAGGTTTTGTTGGTCTAAATCACATTATCAGTTCTTTGCCTTACCCTTTGGACTATCCACTGCACCAAGAGTATTCAGAAAGTGTCTAGCTCCAGATACAGCTCATTGCAGGCTACAGTGTATCCACATTTTTGAATATTTAGATGACTTGCTTATTATTGCAGAGTCTTTTTCAAAGTGTCAGGAATCTCTCGGTTGGGTGAGATATCTCTTACCAAGCTGGGATTGCAAGAGAGCATTCGAAAATCTTTTTTTGACTCCTCATAAGATTGTGTTTCAGGAATATCAATAACAGCAGCTTGCAATACGAACAGGAGGAATCAGACACCAAACTGGCACTTTAGTTTCTTGTTTAATAAAACAGAACTTCATCAGAAATGAATCAAACCACACTACCAAACATTTAAATAAAAAGAAAATAATCTTGTGACATCAAGCATCCAATAAACTTCCCAAACCAATTAAGTCTAAAAAATTATTTACAAATTTAAAAACACATTTGCAAGCACATTTACACGCTAAGATTTTCCACGCAGACTTCGATCACCGTGAAGGGAATACCTTGAGATTTTGGGTTTCATGGCTTCTGTGGTTCTCATGATACCCCTGGCAAGACTTCACATGAGAAAAATACAGTGGTATCTGAAGTCTGTTTGGTCCCAGCATCAACGCCCCTTGTCTTTTCAGATCTCAGTGCTGCGTTTATCAGAAGAGAAATCACTTGGTGGAGACAACAGATATCCCTAAATCCAGGTCTCCTTTTCTCCCTCCGAGTTCCAAAACAGTCAGTCACCACACATGTTTCGGACCTTGCTGGGAGGAACCTTCTCTGCAGATTAGCCTTGTCAGCTTGAGATATAGCTTCACAGCACAATTTCCTTATGCAAGCATCATGCATTCAGTCAGAGCAAAATTGTGTGGTATACAAGCTGAAAAAGTCAAGTGCAGACCCTCATGAATAGGAACTAGATCAGGGAGTCTTCAGAAATTTAATCCATCTGTAGGGAGTTCCTCAAATAGACCTTTTTTGCCTCCTGTCTAAACAGTCATTTGGGAAGGTTCTGCTCTAGGACTGTATGCAGGAAGGCCTGGAAGACAGATGCCTTTTCTTTTCCTTTGACAGGAATGTTCCTCTATGCTTTTCACCGTTTCCACTGATAGCCAGGGTACTTCTGAAGATTCAGAAGTAATCACAAAGATCATTGTGGTGACTGTCTTTTGGCCAAGGCAGCTGTGGTCTCCCTTTTAAAAATGGTCAGAAGCAATTACCAGAAACTTTCTCACAGACTGGATCTGCTCATACATGAATAGTGTTGTTTGATACACCGAACACCAATCGGGTACCTGTCAAATCCTCAAACGCTCAAAATTTCGAACGTTACATGGTCGAGACCAAACATTCGAACTTTTGAGTGCTCGAAGATAGACTTTCAATGGCACCATACAGTGCAGATAGGGAGAATTTCCCTTTTCTGCACTGAAGTGCGGCCTCGGAGTTGGTATATTTAAGTAGGGGGGTGTGGGGGGTGCTTGTTAGTGTTTTTTTTTTCTGTGTGTTCTTTTTTTATTTTTTATTTTTTTTTATGTTCGAACATCCAACTTGACCATGTAATGTTCAACATTTTGGATGTTCGAACATTTAACATAGACCCCACCAATCAACTTCAACTGATTGCCTGGATGATAGGGTCTTTATTCCTTTTAGGTATCTGTTTAATGAGGACATGTAGCAGGAACTAATGGAAGCAAGAAAGCCTGCTACTGGAAAATCAAGTATTAGCAAATGGAAAGGTCTTTTTGGCTGGTGCCAACAACATAACTTGCACCCATTCTGTGTTAGATGTTCTCTGGTTTTACAGTATTTGAGTTATTATCCTGTGGTGTTTCTTACTCCTCAAGGTTCATTTATCGGGCATTTCGGCATGTGTGCCCATGGATCCTCCTCTTTCAGTGCATTCTCATATCAGTTTGTTTTTTTTTTTTTGAAAGGAGTTTTGCATAAGAGACCTCCAAGAAAACTGGTAGCCTCTCCTTGATCTCTTAATTTTGTGTTACAGAAGCTAACACTTCCATTTGAACAAGCTAAACTGACTGACTTGAGGTTCTGAGCATGGAAAACAGTTTTACTGATTGCTCTGATTTTTGCAAAAAGGGTATCTGAGTTGCGATATCTTATAGTGAGTCAACCCTATCTGATTTTTCACAGGGATAGGGTTTCTTTGAGAAATAATTGTTCTTTAATGCCTAAAGTGGTATCTGAGTTTACTTTGTCAAACTATCCATCTGCTTATTTTCTTTCCTGAATTCAGAAATGGAGGAGAAAGCATACTCTGTACCGTGGATATCCCCAGACAACTGTCATGCTATCTTGACAGAGCTAAAAGCTTAATTTTTCATTAGTTGTTAATTTCTTGTGAATGTATGAAAAAAGGTCATCTGGTGTCAATGTAGATCATTTCCAAATCATTGCTCCATTCTGTTTCTTGTCATTCCCACCAGGACAAGTTAATTACAAGCAGGGTCAAGGCACATTCAGCTAAGGCCTTGGCTTCTTCAGTGGCTTTTTGGAAAAGGGTGGACTCTAGAAATATTCAAGACAGCTACTTGGTCCTTTGTAGATACTTTCACAAAGTACTGCAAACTAGACTAATTATCCAGGTCTAGAGCAGGCTTGGCTTGGACCATTCTGCAGGGGTGCTTGGATGCTCATCCTTCCTTCTCCAAAACTTTGTAAACTTTAAAAATATATGAACTCCCTATTACTAAACGCTGTTCAACCAAACAAAAATATTTGGAAAACAAGCAGAGCCAGGCCACACTGGAGAAACATTTATTAACTAATAAAACAATAAAGCAGCATAAAAACAGCAAAGGCATAGAAACAGGGTGATCATCGTGTTTCACTGTTGCAGTCGTTAAACTTGGGTTATCCTGCTGGCAGGCTACCCGCAGTCGGCCTGAATTCCAAAGTCCTGGTCCGGCGTTGGTTGCTGTCACCTCTTCCCTGACGTCAGTGCGCCAGGGGTATAAAAGATGCAGCCGACACCATTTTCTTCAGTCTTTCCTGCCGCGTGGTGCCAGAAGCAAAAGCATATCGTAAGTGCCGGTCGGCCGACTCCTGAGATTTTCAAAATTTTATTTCATATCCGAAGTCTTCTATAAAGCTAAGTACCCCATTGGGGAAACTTTTTTCTTGCTCCAGACCGATGTCAGAAAAAGTTAACAATTGTATTTCTTGTGGGAAGCAAATACCTCATAAGGATTTTCATTCTTACTGTATTCCTTGCCTAGGCCCTGACCACGACGTTGCTAGTTGTCGGTTTTGTGCTAGATTTAACCAGTGCACTGTTAAGCGTCGGTACGATTTTGCTTTTCATTACTTTGGCCGAAGGTTTAACTAGATAATGCCGTCGGAACAACTGACGACCGGAATTCATAAAAAGTGCAAGGAAAAAGAAAAAGATAGGCATCCGAGGTCCAAAACCAACGACAAAGCCTCTTCTAGGCTTGTCGCCGGTTCTCAGTGAGGCGCTTTCGCAGCCCCTGACACCCGCTACCTCAGAGCCACAAGCCGCCTCCGACTCCCATGTGGAGACAGCTAGGCCTCTGGATACTCAAGGTATTGGGCCTTCGGAAACTAATCCCTCAGATGGGTCAGGAGCCACTGAGCAGGCATCGGCTTCTGAGGGTGTTTTCAGACCTACACAGCTTTATATCAAGCCAACTTCAGCATCCAAGTCAGACTAAAACCGTTTTAAAGACAAAGAAACAAGTACAGCATTCTCCAGGACAGATTTCCATGCCTAAGAAACAGATGCTCAAAATGGACGAAGACCTAATTACTTTGATCAGGGGTTCCCACCCCCCTCCTGATAAGAGGCCTAGGCAAGACACTGAATTTGATTCCTCTGATCAGGTTTCCATTTCCTCTGACTCTTCTTCAGAACAGGGATACTCTATTCCTCCCTATGAGGATTCTGATGCTGAAGAATCCTATTCCTTCAGCTTCTCCTCCTGAGTATTACTCATTTGGGGAAACCCTGCATACCATGAGGGAGCATTTCCACTAGAAGAGCCAAGATTATTCATATTCTAAGAAAAGGCTCAGAGACTTTCTTCTACTACCTCAGCACAGACCTCTTGCTATTCCACCAGTTCTAGACATTGTAGATGATGTATTTTCAGAGTCTGGCCTGCCTCCCGACTCTTTACCTCCTGCACCTGTTAAGCCAGACAGATACTACAGGGTTCCAGATTCTCATAAATTTCTATATAAAAACCCTGCTGCTGACCCAGAAACTATTTCTTAGGGTCCCAAAGGGGTCAAGGCTGCTACTGCAAAAAACCCTGTCCCCTCAGATAGAGATTCTAGGGCACTGGACAGATGGGGGGAAAAAGTTTACACTTCTGCTACCTTGGCTGTGTAAGGGCTTTAAATTGTCAGTTTCATATGCTTAAATATCAGCAATACTTAATGTCTCTGTTAAAACAGAAAATGTTGACAAATTCTGAATGTTCTGAGAACAAGGAATTGCAGGATTTATTGCATGCAGCTGAACAAGTGGGAAAACATACTTTGCAATGTGGTTATGATTCACTGGAGGCCTCTTGCAGGGCCGCTGTAACAGGTTCTGTTATTAGAAGGCATGCTTGGTTAAAGGAGCAGACTCTGCCTGATCATGTTAAAGAAAAAGTATTGGATGCTCCATTACAGCATGATACTTTGTTTGGTGTTAAGGCAGAAGAGGTGTTGAAGAAAATGGAGGATAAAGCTAAATCTATGCAGACAGTGAAGGATTTCTTACACGTACAGCCACCCAGATTTAGCAGGAACTGGCCTTCTAAGAAGTGTTCCTTTCCCGTATCAGACAGGCCACAAAGAGGCAGATACAGACACCCTAGAGGCAGACAACAGCCCCAGGGCTCATACAGGCCCAAACAATGGGGTGCTTCTACCTCCAAAAGCGGAGAAGACAAATCACAGCCATATAGGAAACAGTCCCAATTACTTCCCTCTACCAATGCCAAGCACTTATCTTTTGGCAGCACCCTTAGGGGGAAAGCTAGCACTTTTTTCACAAAATTGGCACACTATCACCCAGGACAAATGGGTCCTAAATATAGTCTCTCAGGGCTACAGGTTCCACTTTCACATCCTTCCAAAGGCAAAAGGTATGCCAGACCTGCCACACAATCAATGGGCAGAGGCACAAAAACAAGTTTCATCTCTCATGGACATGAGGGCCATTCAACCAGTGCCACAACAAGAGCAGGGACAAGGATTTTACTCAAGACTTTTCTTAATACCAAGAAAGGACAAACCATGGAGACCAATTCTGGACCTGTCTATTCTAAATACTTTTCTGGACGTTCCGAAATTCAAAATGTTGACTCTACAACAGCTTCTGCCCATGCTGGGCAAGAAGGCTTGGCTTGTAACTTTGGACCTCGAAAAGGCATACCTGCATGTCCCAATCAGACAATCTTGCAGAAGATACCTCAGATTCATAGCTGGCTCAATGCACTACCAATTCTCTGCACTGCCCTTTGGCTTATCTACTGCGCCCAGGGTCTCCACAAAATGCCTGGCACCAGTAATTGCATTTTGCAGACAAAGAGGAATTCAAATATATCCCTACTTGGACAACTGCCTTAGTCAAGCAGAGACCAATGACATTCTACTAAAGCATCTGGCGTTTGTAAAGATTGCTAATTTGCCTAGGGCACACAGTAAACGAAAAGAAATCAAAACTAGTACCCTCTCAAGAGATAATATTCCTGGGTGCAAGCTTAAATACAGCTGCCCAGATGGCTTATCTCATGCCAGACAAACAAAGGCAACTGACTTCTTATTTCGAAAGCATGGCAACAAAGACCCAGTTATCTGCAAGAAAAATTCTGCAGGCTCTGGGCTACATGGCCTCCTGCATTCTGCTAATTCCGTATGCAAGACTGCATATGAGGAAACTACAGTCGTATCTAAAAATGTTTGGACTCAACATTGCCACAGCCTGGAATCATTAATTTCACTCATTCCTTGCCTGCAACAGGAGTTTCTATGGTGGACACAGGCCTGTCACCACAACAAGGGACAGCCATTCACTTTACCCACAGCCAGGCAAACACTAACAACAGATGCGTCAGATTATGCCTGGGGGGCCCACATGGCAGGAAAATGTATTCAGGGCACATGGTCCCCAAGCCAAAGGCATCTTCACATCAATCAAAAAGAGATGCTAGCTGTGTAAAATGCCCTGACAGCCTTCAAGGACCTACTTCATCCAGGACAGCTGCTGATAAAGATGGATAACACCACAGTTATGTGGTACATAAACAAGCAGGGGGGCACACATTCCTACCCCCTCTGCAGACAAGCCATGATTTTGTGGAACACAGCATTGACCTACTAAGTACACCTGCAAGCACAATTCCTGCCAGGAAAAGCAAATGCTCTGGCAGATGAACTAAGCAGAAACCTCATGGATCCTCACGAGTGGAAACTAGATCCACAAATCTTCAGCATAAGGAAATGGGGATGCCCAGACATAGATCTTTTTGCCTCCCTTCACAACTGCCAGCTTCAGAGATTCTGCACAAGGGCTTATCACAAACAAGCGTGGAAAGTGGATGCCTTGTCATTCAGCTGGAACAACCTTACAGTATATGCCTTTCCACCACTGCCTCTCCTCCCCAAGGTACTCCTAAAGGTCAGACAAGAGAAGCTACAAATGATACTAATTGCCCTGGATTGGCCACGCCAACACTGGTACCCAATCCTAAGGAGCTTGTCCCAAGGCCCAGCCTGGACATTGCCTCAAATTCCTCATTTACTGACCCAACAAAACAATCAGATCCTGCACAGCCAACTCAGAACCCTAAATCTAGCTGCATGGCGGATAGTGTAACCATTCAGAATACGCCTCTCTCTAAAGCGGTTATGGATGTTATTTTGGAGGCCAGGAGGCCCAGCACCAGAAATGCTTATGCAGAAAAATGGAAAAGATTCTGTGCTTGGAACCAGGCACAAGGTATTGACACGCTTGTTCCAAATATACCTCAGGTTTTACAATATCTAACTGAGATGCTGGACAAAGGCTTATCCTTCTCATCAATTAAGATATATGCCTCTGCCATTTCAGCTCATTACAGTATAGACCCACCTATTTTTTCACATCCATTGCTTAGGCAGTTCCTCAGTGGGGCCAAAAATATAATATTTCCAAGGAGAGCACCAATACCTGCATGGGACCTCAATTTTGTCTTGGAAAAACTCACACAGCCTCCTTTCGAGCCAGCCAATACAGCTGAGATAAAATTCTTATCATGGAAAACAGCTCTGCTCATAGCAATTACTTCAGCAGAAGAGTCTCAGTGTTACAGGCATTAATGGCTGTGGAACCTTTTATTATCTTCCATCCGGACAGGGTTTCTCTAAGGACAAATCCAACATTTATGCCTAAGGTAGTGTCCAGTGTGGCTCTTAACCAAAGGACACAGGTTATCACAAAACGCCAACTTTAATAGAAGAAGCTTTCGGGTGCTCTACCCTTCATCAGCATATACAAACGTATTCTAACCACATTTATATAGAGGTTCAATCAATATCACATGTTTACACCAGCCACTAAAATCACATCAATAAAATTCTTTGTGTAAAACTATTTAGTTTTAAAACATGCCATATATTATATTCTGCGTTTAAGACAAGATAATGTCAATTTAAGCCATAAAGCTAAAATAAAAATAAAAACATAAAAAGTATGTATATTCAAAATATACATTTATATATATTTAAACAAATCTGTTCATCACAAGTTGTCACAAGTTGGCTCTTAACCAAACCATTCATTTGCCTACTTTTTTCCCAAACCCACAGAATAAAGGGGAGAGACTTCTGCATTCTTTGGACATACACAGACAGCTTCGCTCTACTTGGACAAAAGTAAAGCCTTCAGAAAGACTGAGGAACTTTTAGTGGCATATGCTGCAGGATCACAAGGAAAGACTATCTCAAAGCAGACTATTTCAAAATGGGTAGGACATTGCATTCATTTCTGCTGTTCACAACATGGCAAGTCAGTGCCTAAGGGCATTAGACCACATTCTACCAGGGCAGCAGCCACCTCAGCAGCCTTCCTCAGAGGAGTACCAACCAAGGATATTTTGAAGGCTCAACTTGGACTTCAGTGCACACTTTTACTAAGCACTACCACTTACCTCTTTACTCTAAATCCAGAGCAGGCTTTGCCACTGCAGTTCTACAGGGCCGTATAGCCACTCCTAATTCTATTTAGACCCAGCCGCCCAACCTCAGCTTTGGGAATTCAACCCAAGTGTAATGACTGCAACAGTGAAACACGATGAACATAGTACAGTTGTGTACCTACCATAAATGTAGATGTTCAAGTGTATTCACTGTTGCAGTCCAGGTTACCCACCCACCATCCCCCTTTCTTTGCTGGGACTTATCTGTACTTCTCTATCCTATACAACCTATGGGGTGTATTTGCTTGTAGATGAAGGTATTGTTTATTTTAGTGCATGCTTTTATAAGCAATGTTTTTTAGCCTACCCTTTTGGGGGCACCTGACATCTGGGGCAAGAAAAACTGAAGAAAATGGCGTCGGCTGCATCTTTTATACTCCTGGCGCACTGACGTCAGGGAAGAGGCGACAGCAACCGACACAGGACCAGGACTTGGAATTCAGGCCGACTGCGGGTAGCCTGCCAGCAGGATAACCCAAGTGTAATGACTGCAACAGTGAATACACTCGAACATCTACATTTATGGTAGGTACACAACTGTACTTTTCTTTGTCTGTGCTGTTTTATGCTGCTTTATCATTTTATTAGCTAAATGTTTTTCTGTGGTGGCCTAGCTTTGCTCGTTTTCTAAACTTTGTAAACTTTGATATTCTACCTTTATACTTTAGGCTACTGCAGTGTTGATATAATGATGAACATACTACAGTTGTATAAGTAAACCATAAGAGTAGATATTCAAATAAATCACTGTTGCAGTAGATGCTTACTCCCTCAGTCCCCCCCCCCCCCCATTTATTTATTTATTTTTTGCAGGATTTTTTTTGCCAGGGTGCGGACATTTATTTTTGTATACGGCAGCATCGACCTGTTTCAGGGCTTTAGTCTCCTTTCTACAGTTGGCATGAAAGCTCTGAAGGGCTTGGTGGCCATACTGTTAATTTTCTCCCTCATCTGTTTCAGCCATCAATGGTGTATGCATGTGAAAAGTGCCCTAAAGCTTTGGAAGCTGTCTGGGTGTTGCATCCTATTAGAAGTATTTGAACTTCTGCTGATCCAATGCTGTCTGTTTTTGCCCGATTCAACCTTCAGGTTTTCTGATCTGACTTAATCCAACCTCTGTACCATTTTTGAAGCTTAACGCTCCAGGGCTATGACCCCTCCCCTATCTATAATTTCCTCCACTCCACCTTAATATCTGAGATCTTGTTTGCCCCTGAAGTATTCAGTCATGTATCCAAGTGATCCTTTTCAAACTATAGGATTTTTTTTCTGTCCTTATAGTGTGTGTGTGTGTGTGTGTGTGTGTGTGTGTGTGTGTGTGTGTGTGTGTGTGTGTGTGTGTGTGTGTGTGTGTAGATATATATATATATATATATATATATATATATATATATATATATATATATACATATATATATATATATATATATATGTGTGTGTGTGTGTAAGTGTGTATCTGTTATATACATATGCATCCTCTCTTAACCTTCATTAGTTTACCAGTATAGTTAATTATATTAGCAATTATAGCATATTCTTTATTAGTTTTTACTGTGTATGTATGAGTTATATATTTAATAATTGCTAGCTTACGACAATAAGTTTTGAATATTTATTACATATCCTGTATATTACTGTTGTAGTATTCTTCACAGTCAGGATCCTGCCAAGGATAGTCCAACTTCTGGCAAGTATGCCAAAGCATTTAGATCTTGTATGTGCCGTATGTCACATGTATGCTGTCCGTACAGGATGTGGGGAATAAAGGTGATACACATATGCAGTTGCCCAGAACTACTTTACCTGCCAATCTGAAAGCTATCATTTCTCTGTTTGAAAGCCCTTTTGCAGTAGTAAATACTTAGCCTTCAGATAAGTGTCCCATTGTGGTCTTTTTTCCTTGGTCTTGTTCTTTTTTTGGGGGGTACCTGAGGCCAATTCTCCATAAAGAACAGTGTCTTTTTTATCTGGATGCTTCCCACAACTTTATGTTCTGTAGCATTTGCAAAGCATTTGTGCTCGAGACTGTTAGAAGTCAGTTGTCTTTTCTGGCCATCTATCTTGTGAACCAGAGGCTTAAACTGTTAGCCCAACGTAGCATGGCAGAATCTTCCAACCCCCAAGGTGCAGTTAAGCAAGAAGAAGACCAAGAAATCTTGACCAGATTCTTTGGCTGTCCAGCTTCCAACAGACGTTTCTCTAGAAGCAGGTGATAGCTCTCTAGGACATCCAGTGTCCATGTCAGATTCCTGTGTTGTGAACCTGTCAGAGGCCGGCATGGATCCTTCATTTCACATATCATCTTTCCAGATGTCTGCTCTGGACATCAAGGGGAAACCATAGTCAGTCATCTCGGAGGGCCCTGGAGGGATTCTGCAGATTCTGGTTAGGGAAGAGGTTCCGGGTACTCTTATTGAATCTCATCAATGGTCAGAATCTCCTGTGTTTGTTAGAGATGATGTCTCTACCAAGAAAAAACAGAAGACTAAGCATACTTCTGCATGCCCTAAAGATTTCAAAGAGAATGGCAGGAGTTTACTCAGGCCTGCTTAATGCATTAATGGCCCTGAAGCCTCCCCAAGAAGTTTCTGTGCCTACTCCCCTTTTGACTTCTACTCCTTCCAAATGGGCTAGTGAAGCCAATTCCTCAGATGAGGATTTAGATTGTGATGATGGATCCCTGTCTTGCTCTTCCCCATATGTCTTCGCCTTTGGCTTTTGGTTCTGATAAAGACGGGTCTGTGAGTCCTGAGTCTCCTTTTGACAGTTTGTCTTTTGGAGACACTATAATTAGAATGACGGTATACTTTAAGTGGGATTCTTCTCAAGTGTCTGATGTCCAAAAAAGGTGTTATGAGCTGCTTCAGGTGGACAGTCCTAAAGCTTCTGCAGTACCTTCTGTATTGGCTGCTTAAGTAGACACCTTTGTAGCTGCTTCTGAGTCTCCTGATTCTCAGTCTTCTGCTCCAGGGAAACCTGACATGTTCTGTTAGGTTCCTGTGGATTGTCAGTTCTTATTTACATCCATCTGCTGACCCTGCTGTGGTGTCAGTCTCCTCTGACAAGCCTTCTAAACTTTTGCCCTCTTCCAAGCTTCTGCCTTCAAGTAAGGATAGTAGGGGAATGGGGAGAATTGATAAGAAATTTTATACTGCTTCTACTTTTGTCTTTCGGAGCATTAATTACCAAACTCACATGACCCAGGTCATTTCCGACCTTCCTGATTTTGAAGCAAAATCTTGTGGTCTGTGTATTGTGGGTTCTGCCTGTCAGGTGGCTTGTCAGATGTAGCTTTGATGCTGCTGATGCATTTTCCAGAGCTGCTCCTTTTGGGTCTGTCATGAGGTGTTATTCTTGGCTTCAACTGCAGTCTTTAATGAATACATTAAGGCCAAGTTGCTAGATGCTCCTTTGGGTAATAAAACTCTCTTTGGGACTGCTGCCACTGAAATATTTGTCTTTCCAGGAAAAAGATAAAGCTTTGCAGGATCTTAAACATATTTTTGTGTCCCCCATCTCTAAGTTCTAGAGGAGCTATCCTACTAGGTCTGCTTTTGTTGACCTGGAGCCGCATTAGGCCACCAAAGTCAGGAAGGATGGTAGGTGGGCTCCTGCTAAGTCTTCTCTGACTGCTGTGGCTCAGAAGCCTCTTTTATTTGACAGGCTTCCTCATTTTTGACATCTTGCCTCCTCTACCCCTTGGTGAGGTTCCCTTGACCCTTTGGCTCTTTCCCTCTCTTCCAAACTGGCATATCATCAACTTGGATTCTTGACTTGTATCTGTCAGGGTTACTCCATGGTGTCGAAATCTCTCCCTTTTTTTTAGCGATTCCCCAACCTCTTCTGGAATAACTTTTCACATTTCTCAGAAGTCCTTGGTGGACCAGGGAACTATTCAGACTGCCCGTCCTTCACAAGTAAGAAAGGGATTTTACTTGAGGTTGCTCCTGGTCCCTCGAAAGGAAGGCATTTGGAGACCTATTTTGAATCGCTCCTTGCTCAACACCTTTCTCAAGGTTCTTTTTTTTCTGATGCTTACTCTTCAAACTGTGCTTCCTATTGTACTATCCCATGCTTTTCTGGTGTCCTTTGACCTGAGGGATGCTTAATTTCATATTCATGTTCACCCTCTTTTCAGGAAATGTTCACATTTCTTTGTTTCCTCCTCTCATTTTCAATTGTCTGCTTAGCCTTTTGGCATCTCTACTGCCCCAGGGTATTCACAAAATTTGTAGCTTCTGTGATTGCCTTTTGCAGGCTCCAAAGCATTCAGATTTTTCCTTGTGTAGATGACGTATTACTTCAGGTGCCTTCTGCAAGTTATCTGTTACAGAATCAGGAGTTCATCATATCTCTCCTCCAAAGTCTGGGGTTCACTGTCAGCTTTGAAAAGTCTGTCCTGACTCCCTCTAAGGATAATGTATGTCTCTTTTGCAGGATTCAGACAGTGCTAATGTTGGCCTGTCTTCCACCTCCAAAAATTTTGTCCTTGACGGATTTTTTTCAGTGTCTACTTCCTCTGCCTACTATTCCAGCCAGAGAGTTTATTTGAACCCTGGGATTCATGGTCTTTTCTATTCCAGTGCTTTCTTTTGTCAGACTGCAGATGCAGAAGCTTCAATGGTACCTCAAGCCAGTTTGGTTTTAGTTTTGCCACCTTCTGGATTTTGTGCCTCTCCTTTCTTGTCTAAAGCGGGAATTTGAATGATGGTTTCAGCACCTTTCCCCCAACCCATACTTGCCCTTTCAACTCTGGTGCCTTCTCAAGAACTATTCACCAACACTTCAGATATGGGGTGGGGGCTTCATGTGGTCATCTGAAACTTCAGGGTGTCTGACCACCCCATCAGAAGTCAGACCATATCAACATCAAAGAGATGAGAACTTTGATTGCTGCCCTTCAGGCTTTTCACCCAGTGCTTTTTTTTAGTTACCCCGTGAAGGTATACATGGACAACACCACTGTGACGTGGTATGCCAACAAGCGGTGGGGGGGCACAGAGTATTACCTTCTTTGCAGGTTGACTTTTCAGGCTTGGAATCTGGCTCGCAGTTATCATTTAACTCTTCAGGCAGTGTATATTCCCTCAGAGCGTAATCTAGTGGTAGACGACTTGAGCAGGTCAAAAACACAGGCTCATGAATGGATGCTTCACAGAGACGCATTTCTGGATATAGTCCATCAGTGGGGTATTCTTCAGGTAGATCTTTTTGGCATCCATCTGAACAGGTAGCTCCCTTTTTTGTGTTCCAGGTGCTGTGCCACCTGGCGTGGAAAATGGACGACCTTTCTTTTCCTTGGAAGAAGATGTTTCTCTATGCCCTCTCTCCCTTTCCCCTACTTCCTGCAGATGATTCAGCTGCACTCTTCAAAAATCTTGTTAGTGACTCCCTTTTGCCCAAGACAACACTGGCTCACCTTTCTTATTGCATCTGGCCAGCGGCAATCACCACATATGACCTGACCTGTTGGACCTCCTCACACTGGGCAAGGGGTTACTCATCCATCCTCACTTGTCCAGTCTTCATCTGACACTGTGTGTGATAGGGTTTTGATACCACCTTTTAGGCACCTCTTTTCTAAAGAAGTGCTAAGAGTTTTACAGGAGGCAAGGAAACCTGCAACCAGAAAGTCTTGTATATCCAAATGGAAGAGATTTTCTTTTTGGTGCCGTACTCCTAACCAGAATCCTTTTTCAGTAGGGGTCTCTCTGGTTTTCTCCTATTTGTGTGAGTTGCTGTAGTCTGGCTTAGCCCATTCTTCTGTAAAGACCCATATGTCAGCTGTTTCTGCCTGTCTGCCCTTGAATCCTCTGTTGACTTCTTGCTTTGAGGTCAGTTTCTTAAAGGCATCCTGCATGTTAAGCCCCCAAGGAAGTCTATTCCTCCTCCTTGGGACCATAATTTTGTTTTAAACAAATTGGCCCAGGCTCCTTTTGAATCTGCTGGTTCAGCTTCTGTGCAGCGTTGTGTCTGGGCAGACCCTTAGTACTTGCTCTTACTTCTGCTTGGTGGCTTTCTGAACTTCAGGCCCTTATGGTCATCCCTCCCGTTTTGTTTTTTCTCAGGGTCAGGGTACCCCTTTGTCTAATTCTTCTGTTATGCTCAAGGTGGTTAATTAATTGTCTTTAAATCAGGCAGTTCAACTCTCTTCCTTTTTTCCTTCTCCTCAGTCTACTAGTGAGAGGGTCCTGCATACTTTGTATTTGCACAGGCAGTTCAGGTATCATTCGGATAAAGCAAAGGCCATTTGCAAATCTGACCAGCTTTTTGTTTTTGATCCCAGAAGATTGGGTTTGGCTATTTTTAAACAAACAATCTGCTCCTGCATGTCTAAGGCCATTTCTTTTGTTATTTTCATTGCAAATGTCTGTCTACTTACGTTAGAGCTCGCTTAACTTGGGCTGTTGCCTTTTCTGGTGCTTTCTTCAAGGAGTTGGGACACCAGTTCCATCACTGAAGCTGTTATTGGGTCTTCAGTGCATAACTTTACTAAGCATTATAAACTGGGTGTGGTTTCTACTGCCTGAAAAGGTTTTGCCTGAGCCATTCTGTATAGGTTTGTTGAGGGCTGTTCCCATCCTTCCACTTCTCAGTCCTTTTCTTGAGTGTTTGTACTCTCTCTACTGTGAAGAATACTGCAATAGTGAAATAGAAGGGACATAGTGCTTTTGTGTAAAATCTTACCATAACAGAAGATGTCCTCTTCACTGTTGCAGTATTCTTTGCTTCCCTTTAACCCCCCCTTTTTTGTTAATCTTGTTTTGGTTCCCCTCCTGGCCAAGAGACCCTCTTTTCCATCTGCCTTTTCTCCTTCTGTATGTCCCTAACCTTTTTGTTGTCCTAAGGAGATTGCTCACTTTCTGTGGAAGTTCAGTTCTGGGTAACTGTGTCCAAAGGCCACATTTATGCCTTACATCCTGTATGGGGAGCATACATTTGATGTGCAACACATACAAGATATAAAGACTTTGTTATACTGGCTGGATGTTGGGCTATCCTTGGCAGGAGATGCCTTATGTGAAGAACACTGCAGCAGTGAAGAGAAGGACATCTGCTGTTATGGTAAGATTTTACACAGCTGTACTTCCTGTTAGTGCTTGCAGTAGTTTTTATACTAGTACATTTTTTTAGTATGACAATGAAAGTCCAAGGGTTTAAAATGTATATAGCCTGTGAGTGTAAGCTCCCTCTGCAGGACCCACACTCCTTGTGTGTGTATTGCTTGGGCACTTCCCACTTGGTTGTAGATTATGATGCCTGTGCTTCTTTTGGGTCTAAAGGTATCCAAACTAGGAAAGAGAAACTTATCTTGAAAGGTGTTCTTCCCTGTTAAACAGGGTCAGCTCTTCCTTTGACTTGGGTTCTTTGAGAGTCTACAGCAAAGAAGATGGACAAGCAAAAGTGTAAGGAGAAGGAGAAAGACAAAAAAAAAAAAAAAGTAAGAAAGAAAAAGTTGAAGAAAAGGAATCTGATAAGTCTGAAAAACGGTCTCCTGATCCAAGAGTTCCTTTGGTTCCATATCTGAAGACACCTTGAAAATCAGATCCACCAACCCCTCGGATCTAACCTTCCTTGCCTGGTTTCTGTTTCTCCCTGCAACCAGTAAGCCCTAGATTGCATTCAGCTATACTGCAGGAGAAGAGATTCTCCCATCTGTCTACTGTGGCATCCTTCTTGATGTCTGTGTGGTCATCCAGAATCCTTACACAGTTGAAACTCAACTGGATGATGAAGTTTTTGAGAACGCAGGTTCATCTTGTGGTTCTGTTGCTGCTGTCCACTTCAGATATGCCAGCTACAGAGTTGACAACCCCTCCCATGTTACCATTTGGGCCTAGTCTGCATGAATCCAAGCTCTACTTGTGCATCTTTTTCTCGTGCCAAAAATGTAAGCTGTATAGACTCTGGTGGCATCCCTGATTCTCTTGAGCTTTTGTAGAATCAAGACTAATCTAGGAGCCAACGTGTCTACACCAGGTCTCAAGCACATGAGTCGATTAGAAAGCTGTTGGAACTGTCTCTGCCATTCAGGGCCTTGGCTCTTGACAGCTCTGATCCTTAGTTGGTCTTGGAGTCAAGGTCCATCAAGGTGGAGAAATTTGCTCCTCCTCCCTTAAATGGAGGAAGACTTCCTTCAGCACAGATTTTGGCCTTTGTCTTCAAGGCCTTTGAAAGGGCTTTGGCTGGACCAGAGGAAAAGGTGCTAGTCTGCAGCCTGGCTCCATCCCAACCTCAGGGGAGTACTGCTTCTCCTTACAGTCATTCTCATCAACAAGGAAGGTCTGTATGAATAGGCTCAGAGGCCAGTAACTGTGCAACTTCCCAGTTGGGTTTGAATCCTTCTGATCATCCTCCAAAAGAAGGTCATAGAAAACAGACTTGCAAACAGAAGCACCTTGACTCGTCCACAGAGTCACTGAAGATACTGATTTGGATGAGGGTGAGGGCTCCCTAAGATCCTCCTTGGAAGATGTCACCTTTGACAAGATCCTGAGATTGATGAAGCAGCAAGGGGACTGTTGTATCGGTAATCTTTCACTAGATGACTCTGTATTCTTCAAAGCTTTTTGTACAAGCTCATCTGCATCTTGGGTAGTACCCCTTGTAGACCGTCTTATGGACCTTATGGCTCAGTGGACATGGAAGGACCCTGATGTGGTGGAGTCTATTCCAGATAGGATAATGGTAGCCCCTAAGGACAAGAAACACTGGAGCAAAGGTCCATCAGTAGATGCCATGGTCATAGCGGCAGCCACAAAGAAGGAACTGTCTGACGAAAGTTCCTCTATCCATCCCCCTAAAAGGGTGTTGGACAGGTTTAGGAAGGGAAGATGTGCTTCAGTGGCATTTGCCCTCAGAAGACTGACATATTTAGCCGTAGTACACATTTCCAGAGGAACCTAACCAACAAACTCATGTCACTCTCTGGTAATCCCCCTGCAGATGTTCAAAAGATTGTGGACTCCCAGCTGTCTACCCTTCAGTCTACATTGAATGTATCCATGTATCTGTTATCCAGCTAATGGCACAGCTAGAACAATAGGCACCGCCACACCTGGATGCACCTTTGCAATTTTGTGAAAGGCTTCAAGACATCTTTTGGTAATATCCCATTTTGATGGTTCCATATTTTTTGGACCAAAAGTGAAAGATAAACTGACCAGGATGACCAGGATGGTAAAGCACTCTGCTGGGGAAATCAGATTTTCCACTCCTCAAAGGACCATTTCCAGGAATCGAAGGGATGGCAAGAAGATGTGGTTCAGGAAGTCATATGGTTATTATCTGTTGCAGATAGACCTCTCTGCGGCAGAGATAGAGTTAACCCAAATGACATTGCCCCAGAGACAAAGGTGAAGTGCATAATAAGTTTTTGCAGTCCCTTTACCAAAAAGCTCTACCAGGTCTCCTGAAAGGTAGCTGAACTGTCATTCTCTAGAGATAGTTGGGGGGTGCTTACACCTGCACCCGCAAGCCTGGCAAAACATAACAGATTTATAGGTATGGAGGATAGTAATCAGAGGCTGTTTAATCTCTTTTTCTCTCACCAACAAAAAGGAGAAAGGTTCCCAACATAAAACCCAGTCATCAGGAATCTGCAGCAGCAAAAGTCTCCAGGTTGCTAGGAAAGAGTCTCCAACAGGTCCCCCCAAGACCAGTTAGGGTCCAGAGTCTACTTCAGCTTCTTTTCAGTACCCAAGAAAACAGGGGACCTCAGACCAGTTTTGGATCTGAGTTATCTAACTCAATTTGTAATGCAGACAAAATTCTGGATGGTCACTCTGTAGTCCATACTACCTCTTCTGAGGAAGGACAATTGGATATGCTCTGTGGATCTTCAGGATGCCTACTATCATGTAAAGCTAGAGAGCCAGTCCAGGAGATTTCTCGGTTTCTGGCTGGGTGCCAGTCATCATTTCACAGTACTGCCCCTACAGTATCACCACTGCCCACAGAGTGTTTACAGAATTTATGGCTGTAGTAGCAGCACACCTCTGCCTGCTAGAGATCCAAGTTTTGTGAATTCTCCTAGGCCTTAAGCTGTTTGATGGATTTTCCAGTGCTTCTAAGGCTCCAGACTCTCAACCCCTGCTCCCAAGAAATGTGCCAGAAACCTGCTAGATTCTGTAGGGTATCTGAGGACTGCAAATTTTTATACAGTTGTCCTTCTGCTGACCCCTTTGTGGTGTCTGTAGCTTCTGACAAGCCTTGTCAATTGCTTCCTTCTCCCTAGTTACTGCCCTCTGATAAAGATAACAGGACTATGGAAAGGTTATGCAAGAAGGTTTATACTTTTTGTGCCTTGGCTTTTAGGGCTGTTAATGATCAGACCCGTATGTCCAGGTATTTGTTGGCTATCCTATCCCAGGCCTGTCAGGTTATTTCTGATCTTCCAGACTCTGAGGGTAAAATCTCTGCCCTTTCCCTTTTAGGGACTTCCTCCCAGGTGGCTCATCATTCCATTAAGTGTAGTTATTATGCAGCAGGTGCTTCTTCTAGGGCTGCTGATTTTGGGTCAGTGATTAGGAGGTATTCTTGGCTTCGGCATTCAACTTTTCCTTGATGATGATAAGGCTAAGTTGATGGGTACTCCTCTTGATAATTAGTACTTGTTTGGTGAAACTGCTGCTGCTTTGCTTAAGTCCCTTCAGGATAAGGGCAAGACTTTACAGAAACTTAAACGTGTGTTTGGTTCTCCTGTGCCTATATTTCAGAGAAAGTACCCTAATAAGCCAGCTTTTGTTCACAGGCAATCTCACCTTTCTTATAAGGGTAAAAAGGGTGCCAAGCAGGCTCCTCCTGCTAAGGCCACTCAGACTTCTGTGCCTCAGATATCTCCTTTTCCAGATAAACCAGGTGCTGTCTGACTATCCTATCCTGTTCTTCCCATCCACTTTCCTCTTTCTCTTCCTGCTTGGCTACAGATTACTCAGGATTCCTGGATCCTGTCTATTATTTGCCAGGGGTATTTCATGGTCTGGAAATCCCTTCCCCCTTTTTATGGGTATGCCTCAGCCCCCTCAAGAATGACTATTTTTCTTTCCAGAGGTGCTTTAGTATCTTTTGACTCGGGGTGTTATTCAAGAGGTGCTTTTCTCTCAAAGGGGGGGTGTTTACTCCAGGATGTTTCTAGTACCCAGGAAAGACGGTACTTGGAGACCATATCTAGACCTGTCTCATCTAAACATTTTTCTGAAGGTGCCCTCTTTTTGAATGTTGTCCCTTCAGACTGTTCCCTCTTCTGCTTCCCTAGGCTTATATGGTGTCTCTGGATCTCAAGGATGTTTAACTCCATATTCCAATTCATGCCCTTTTCAGGACATTTTTTTGTTTCTCTGTTGCTTCCTGGCATTTTCAGTTTTCTGCTTGCCCCTTTGGCCTTTCTATTGCCCGAATGGTATTCACCAAATGCCTCACTCCTTGCAGGATTCAGGGGATCCAAGTATTTCCTTACTTGGACAGCCTTCTATTTCAGGCATCCTCTCCAGAGATCCTTTTTCAATGCCTTCATTTTACCATTTCTTTTCTGCAAAGTCAGCGGTTCGTAATAAACTTCAAAAAGTCTTTTCTGACTCCTTCTCAAGACCCATGTTTTTATGGTATGCAAGATGCAGACTGTTTAAGTTGTCATCCCTGTCTCCTCCCAAGACTTTAACACTCATTTCTTTCTTTCATATTCTTCTTCCTCTGGCCTGTGTTACTGCCAAGGAATTTGTCAGAGCTTTGGGGGTCATGGTATCTGCCATCCGTATGCTCCCTCTGGCCAAACTTCACGAGAATGTTTCATTGGTTTCTGAAGTCAGTTTGGCTTCAACTTGCGCATCCCCTAGAATTTGTATTTCCTCTTCTACCTTGTCTGAAGAAGGAACTTCACTGGTGGATCCACCAGTTGAGGTCTCTAAAGGCTCTCTTTTCATCCCCCTCTTCCCTCTCAGTAGCTGTTCACAGATGCTTCAGACGTGGGATGGGAAGCAGCTTTTGGCTTCCTTAAAGGTACAGGGTGTGATCACCTCTTCAACAGGAAGAGCACATCAGTGTCAAAGAGATGAGCGCTCTTCTGGCACTTCAGGCATTTCATCGTCTTTTCTTCCCAAGACCTGTCAAGGTATTTACGGACAATACCACAGTGATGTGGTATGTAAACACACGGGGTGGGGGGCAAGATCTTATCTCCTTTGCTGGTTGACACTCCTAGTGTGGGATCTTGCTATCAAGTATCAAGTGGCGCTTCCGGCAGTTCACTTTCCATCAAGTCAAAACATTGTGGCAGACACTCTGAGCGGGTCCTTAACTCAATCCCATCAATGGATGTTTCACAGGGATGTGTTTCTGGACATTGCCCACCAGCAGCATACTCCTTGTATAGATATTTTTTCCTCTTCTCTGAACAGGCAGCTTCCTTTGTTTTGTGCCAGAGTCCCAGGTCCTCTGGTTTAGAAGGTAGACACCCTATCTTTTTCTTGGAAGGGGATGTTTCTTTCCTCTTTTCCTCCCCTCCCCTTCATTCCAAAAGTCCTGTTCAGAATTCAACAGGATGCTCCCAAAATCTTGTTGGTGACCCCCTTTTCACCGAGATAGCATTGGTTCCCTCTTCTTCTTCTGCATTTAGCCAAGGGCAGTCCTCACAAGTTACCCCACAGGGTGGATCTACTCACACTGGACAAGGGATCACTTATGCATCCCCATCTGTCCACTCTTCAGCTGACACTGTTGATGATAGGATTTTGATTCCACATAGATACCTTTTTTTTCTGAGGACATGCTTAGGGGTCCTGCAGGATGCCAGAAAACCCAATCCTAGGAAATCCTACTTATCCAAATGGAAAAGGTTTTCTATTTGGTGTCTTTCTCATAAACTGGATCCGCTTTCTGTGGATGTTCATTTGGTTCTCTCTTACCTGTGTGAGTTGCTCAGTGCTGGGTTGGCTTATTCTTCTGTTAAGGCCCACAGGCCAACTGTCTGTGCTTGTTTGCCTTTATCTCCTCCTTTAGCGTCTAGTTTTGAAGCTAAACAATTTCTTAAAGGCATCCTTCATATTAGGCCTTCCAGGAAGCATGTTCCTCCTCCTTGGGATCTTAATTTTGGTTTGAAAAAAAAAACAGCTTTCAGCTTCCTTACAGCTTTTGTCTTGGAAGACTACTTTTGTTAGCTCTTACGTCTGCCAGACGGGTGTCTGAGCTTCAAGCCCTTATGGCTTGCCTCTTTTTTGGTGTTTCATAAGGACAGGGTGTCATAGTGTACTAATCCTTCTTTTATGCCAAAGGTGGTGAATGAGTTGTGGTCGATTCATTTGTCTACTTTTTTCCCTTCTCCGCAATCTGCCACTGAGAAGGTGCTGCACATGTTGGATGTGCATAGACAACTCAAATTTTATTTGGATAAGACGAAGACTATTAGGAAATCTGCTCTTTGTTTCCTTTCATCCTAAGTCCTTAGGATTAGCTGTATTCAAGCAAACTATTTCTTTTTGGATTTCAAAAGCTGAAAAGCTGATCTGAAGTAGTTGTCTTCATTTGGTCTTCAACCTGTGGGTTATGGATCCGTATTGGATCCGACTTGACTGCGTATCCAGCATCTGAGCCAAGTTCAAAGCTCCTCCCCTTACCCATAATGCCCCTGTCTCCTTCCTCCCTTCAGATCTCGTTTGCTGCCTGTAAAGTACACATCATGGTCTGAGCTCTTAGTGATATTTTTTGGATAAGTGAGTGTCTTTTAGGCTTTTTCTCTCTTTCTATATTTCTATCTCTACTTTCTAGCCCCCCCCCCCCGCATGGTCGTCGGTTAAAAGAAAAAAAGAATCTTCTCTACTTTTTGACCTTTTATATAAAGCTTGTGTGTGTGGTGAGTATACTGGGTCTGTTTTGTGAATATGTCAGATATCCCAAAGCCAGGTTTCAGAAAGTGCACATAAGCTCTCTCCAGCCAATGGCCACACTCTGTGCGTAGTGTGTCTGGGGGCAGCCCATTTGCAGACCTCCAATTCTATCTGTGCCGGGTTTAATCCCAGGGTACCGAAGGACAAGAGGAATAGGCTCATCTTGAAGGGCCTACTTCCCTCTATGGGGACTGTAGCCCCTGTACCCCCAGCATCTAGTTTAGCTTCAGCCTCAGCTTCTAACTCTTCCCCAGTCTCTGGGACTCAAACTCCCACCAAGAGGCCCAGGGAAGGGGAGAAGTAAAAAAAGGACAGACCAAGAAAAGCGGTCTCCAGACTGCTCGGCTCTGGCCGGGCCACTGCCAAGAAATAGGCCAGCTACTAGACCAAGATCTCCCCAGCTCCACTCCCCCAGATTTTTCCCCAGGTTTTCCCCTGAGCCAGAGGAGTCTCGGATCCAGTCTCCCGTGCGGGCTTCCAGTCACCGTCACACCAGACAGGTGTCGGTAGCTTCCTCTTCCTCCTGCTCCACCTGGAGCCTTAGTGAAGTGGAGATGGACTGGATGATGCAGAGGTTTATCCCCATCCAGATCCAGATGGGAGTCTTGCCTGCCCCCTCTCCCTCTGGAACAGGGAGCATGCAGCCTTTTTTCACCTCAATTACTCCTTCTCCAGTCCGACCTTCAGTTTCGGAGCCCTTGGATGTTCTTCATGTTTCACTGTTGCAGTCCTAACGTATGGGTTATCTGGCTCCCGGTAGCCCTCAGATGGCCCAAATACCAGAGTCCTTGGTATATGACATTGGCTACTGTCGGTTGTAAAACTGATGTCAGAACGTCAGGTATAAAGGGAGGCAGCTGACGCCATTTCTTCAGTCTTTCTTGCTGCGGAGCCCGAAGCACTAGTGCCGGTAGGCCATTTACCTTATTTTTGCATTCCGACTACCAAGTTGAAGACACCCTCAGGTAAGTACCCCATTGGGGACCCTCTTATCTTGCTTTAACGAATGTCAGCTAAAGTTAATAACTGTCTTGCCTATGGAAAACAGATTCCGCACCGTGATTTTCATTCCTATTGTATAACTTGTTTCGGCCTTGAACACGACATCCCTAATTGCGAACTCTCTGCTTCCTTCAACCCACGTACCATACACCGTAGAGCTAAGATTTTGTGTAAGCATTTCGGAGTCTGGCTTAAGTTCGTCCCTATGGCGTGTTCTGGTCTCCCAACTTCGGATGTACCTAGGAAACGCAAGGACAAGCACCGCAACAGGCCTAGGGTTAAATCTGCTGATGACACACCAGTGAAATTGGTCGTCAGCCCAGCGGTAGTCAGTGAGGCATTTTCGCAGCCCCTGCAGTCTGCAGATTTTCAGCCGCAGGCCTCTGCCGAGACCTTTACGGAGTCCTCCATGACGCAGGCTGCTATTTCGTCTTCAGACCCTCCGCCTGTCGCCGCCTCAGATGGGTCCGGAGCCGCTATGCAGGCACTGGCTTCTGACGTCTCTTCTCTTCGACATGAGACCAGAGCCAGACCGACTACCTTAATTCAGACTTCTGCAATTGCTAGGAATCCCCAGTCCCTCCGGATTACTAGCAAGCCTTCCAGCTGCATAACTACTCACAAGCAGGCCTCGGCCTCCCCTGCTTTGCCTCAGTCCCAGTTGGTAAAGTTGGCTAGTGATCTTCTTTCCCTTATTAGGGGCTCTCACCCCCCCCCCCTTCCAAGCGGGTTAGGGAATTGCCTCCTGTTGTTTTGGCTGTCTCAGATTCTGAGGTTTCCAGTATTTCTGCTGGTGAAGAAGGGAATTCTCAACTTTTTTCTGGTTTTGAGGATTCTGGTGCTGAAGACTCTATCCCTTCTACCTCCCCTCCTGAAGATTTTTCCTTTGGGGATACTTTGAATACTCTTAGGGAGCATTTTAAATTGGAAAGTCAGGATTTTCCTCAGTCTAAGAAAATAATCAGGGAATTTTTGAATTTGCCACAGCATAAGCCTCTGGCAATAACTCCAGTTTTGGAAGTTGTGGATGATGTTTTCATGGAAAATTCTTTAACTCCTAATTCTGTTCCTCCTGCCCCCAGAAAACCTGATAGGTATTATAGGGCTCCTGATTCTCATCAATTTGTTTTCAAAAATCCTACTGCTGATCCTGAGATTATTTCTCAAGGCCCTAAGGGTGTTAAGGCTACTATTGCAAAAACCCTGTACATTCAGATAAGGAGGCAAAGGCCTTGGACAGATGGGGTAAAAAAGTCTATACCTCCGCAACTCTTGCCATTAGATCTGTGAACTGTCTTTTTCACATGCTTAAGTATCAGCAGCATACTTTGGAGGCTAGTAAGGCTAAACTTGAGGATGTTCCTTCCATGTCGGAGAACAAAGATTTACAAGATTTACTAAATTCTGCCACTCTAATTAATAAGCATTCACTACATTGTGGTTTTGACACCTTGGAGGCTTCCTGCAGAGCAACATCCACTGGTTCTGTTATTAGAAGGCATGCTTGGCTTAGGGAGCAGTCTCTTTCTGAACCTGTTAAGTCTAAACTGCTGGATGTTCCTTTGCACAAAGACAACCTTTTTGGTAACAAGGCAGAGGAGGTACTGAAGAAATTGGATGATGAGGCGAAATCTATGCAAGCTGTTAAAGATTTCCTTCAGGTTCAGCCTCCTCGGTTTAGTAGGCATTATCCTTCCAAGAATTGGTCTTTCCCTGATCCTGGCAAGCAGGCTCGCTCTAGGCCTAGGGATTTCAGATCTTCCAGAGGGCAGGCTTCTGCCCCTCAAAAGGCTAAACAATGGCATCCTTCTTCTTCTAAAGCGGGAAGGTCTAAACCAGCTTCCCAAAGCAAGCATTCTCAATGACTCCGGCCTTCTTGTGCCTATCTCTGCGGGCAAAAGGTTTCCTTTTGGGGGAAGGTTAGCCAGGTTCGCAGAGATGTTCTTCGTGTTTCACTGTTGCAGTCATCACATTTGGGTTATCTACTTGCAGTAGCCCTTTGTCAGCCTGATTATCAAAGTCTTGGGTCCTGCGTCAGTTGCTGTCTCAACTTCCATGACGTCAGGTAGTCAGGAATATAAAGCATGCAACCAACGCCATTACATCAGTGTTTCTTGCCATACGGTGCCCGAAGCAGAAGCAGTTCGGAAGTGCTGGTCGGCCAACTCCTGAAATTTTCTTTTTCGAGTTTCAGATCCAAAGTCTTCAACTAAGCTAAGTATCCCGTTCGGGATCCTTTTTCTTGCTCTAAACCGATGTCAGTAAAAGTTAACAATAGTATTTCTTGTGGAAAGCAAATACCTCATAAAGATTTTCATTCGTACTGCATTCCTTGCTTAGGCCCAGACCACGACATACCTCACTGTCGGTTTTGCGCCTTATTTAAACCTTGTACTATTCGTTGTCGGTTCATTTACGCATCCAAATATTTTGGTTCTCGGTTCAATTATCCAGAAATGGCTTTGTTAAGCCACCCGACTACCAACATTCCAAAAAAACGCAAAGGTAAAGACAGAGACAGACCACATAGGTCCAAAGCTGCCGATGACACCTCTAAGCAAGTTACCAGTTTGCCGGTACTCAGTGAGGTGCTTTCGCAGCCCCTGATGCCCACTACTTCACATTTGCAGGCCTCTACTGAGACCCATTCGAAGTCCGGTATGCCGTGAGATGATTCTTCGACTGTGGAACTTGCGGATGTCTCTACCTTGTATGGGTCCGGAGCCGCTGTGCAGGCACTGGCTTCTGAGGGTGTATTCAGGCCTGCTGACTTGCATATTAAACCAACGCCATCTTGTTTTTCAAGGCCTAAAACTCAATCTCTGCCTAGAAAACCAATGTCCAGACCGCATGGTCAGGCCCCTATGCCTAAAAAACAAATGATAAGAATAACTGAAGACCTTATTACTCTCATAAGGGGAAGCCACCCTTCTCCCTCTAAGAGACCTAGGACTGATTTTTCTTCTGATTCTTCTGATCAGGATTCTGAAATTTCTGTTTTTTTTTTTGATGACCAGGATTTGCCCTTATCTACCTATGAGGATTCTGATGCAGAGGACTCCATTCCCTCTGCTTTCCCTCCAGAGGATTTCTCTTTTGGTGAAACCTTGCATACTCTTAGGGAGCATTCCTCTGGGAAAGCCAGGATTACTTTGACTCCAAAAAGAGGCTAAGGGAATTCTTACTCCTGCCTCAATACAGGCCTTTAGATATCCCTCCTGTACTGGACATTGTAGATGATGCCTTCTCGAAATGTAGCCTGGCCCCTGACACTTTATCTCCTGCTCCCAGAAAACCTGATAGGTATTACAGGGTACCTGACTCTCACAATTTCCTCTTTAAAAATCCTACTGCGGATCCTGAGACCATTTCACAGGGACCCAAGGGCATTAAGGCTACTACTGCCAAAAATCCTACCCCCTCTGATAGAGATTCCAGGGCGCTGGATGGATGGGGTAAGAAGGTATACACTTCTGCAACTTTGGCCATTGGGGCTTTAAACTGTCAGTTTCATATGTTAAAGTATCAGCAGCATATCATTGGATTGCTTAAACAGAAAATTATGTTGATTCCTGACTGTGCTGAAAATAAAGAATTACAGGATTTATTGCATTCTTCTGAACAAGTTGGAAAACATACTTTGCAGTGTGGTTTTGATTCATTAGAGGCATCTTGCAGGGCTGCTGTCACTGGGTCTGTACTTAGAAGGCATGCTTAGCTTAAGGAGCAATCTTTGCCAGATCATGTTAAAGCAAAATTACTGGATGCTCCCTTAAACCAAGACCGCCTGTTTGGCAACAAAGCAGAAGAAGTACTTAAGATGGAGGAAAAAGCTGAATCTATGCAAACTGTTAGATTTCCTGCAAGCACAACCTCCCAGATTTAGTAGGCATTGGTCCTTTCTTGACTCTTCCAGGCTTCTCAGTCCAAACCTAGAACCAGCAGAACACCCAGGCTTCAGTCCCAAGGTACTCACAGGCCTAAGCAGTGGGGGGGGCTCCCACTTCCAAAGCAGGGAGTAGTAAGACTCCTCTCTGTGGTAAACTGTCTCAGTGACTTAACTTTAAACCTTCCAAGCCCTACTCAACTGATTGTTCCTTTAGGAGGAAAGATTGCCCTGCAAGCAAAAAATTGGGAACTCATTACCCAGGACAAATGGGTTTTAAATATAGTTTCCCAAGGATACAGATTCCACTTCCACTCCTTACCAACCCCAAATGGTTGGCCAGACCTACCCCCAAATCAGTGGGCAGAGGCTCAAAAGCAAGATCTCTCTCTCTCTTAAGCATCAGGGCTATTCAACCTGTTCCAGAAGAAGAATGGGGGCAAGGTTTCTACTCAAGACTTTTCCTGGTACCCAGAAAAGACAATTCCTGGCGTCTTATCCTGGACCTGTCTATCCTAAACACATTTTTGGTAATCCCAAAATTCAGGATGCTAACTCTTCATCAGCTGCTTCCCATGCTAGGCAAAGATGCCTGGTTGGCAACACTGGATTTAAAGGAAGCCTACCTGCATATCCCAATGAGGGAATCTTGTGGAAGATACCTACGCTTCAAAACAGGCTACATGCACTATCAGTTCTCTGCACTGCCCTTTGGCTTATCTACTGCCTGCAGATAGAGTTCCTTTGGTGGGCAGAGGCCTGCCACCAAAACAAGGGACTGTGATTCACACTACCCCCTGCCGCCCAAACCTTAACAACAGATGCATCAGACTATGCATGGGGGGCTCACTTGGCAGGGCAGTGCATTCAGGGCAAATGGAACCCAAGTCAAATGCACCTGCATATCAATCAGAAAGAAATGTTAGCTGTACAGAATGCTCTGACAGCCTTCAAGGACCACATTCTTCCAGGACAATTATTGGTAAAGACGGACAACACCACTGTTATGTGGTACATAAACAAGCAGGGGGGAACCCACTCATACCCTCTCTGCAGACTAGCTTTGGCTTTGTGGAACACAGCCTTGAGCTACCAAGTGCACCTACAGGCTCAATTCCTGCCAGGAAAGCTAAATACACTGGCAGACAACCTAAGCAGAAATCTCATGGACCCACACGAGTGGAAACTGGAAACAAAGATATTCGACATGTTGAGAAACAAATGGGGGAGCCCAGAGATAGACCTATTTGCCTCCCCCCAGAACTACTAATTGGACAAATTCTGCACAAGGACTCCCCACAAACAAGCTTGGAAAGTGGATGCCCTGTTCTTCAACTGGAAAATCCTATCAGTTTATGCCTTTCCCCCTCTGCCTCTCCTCTCCAAGGTACTACTACAAATCAAACAGGACAAACCAAGGACAATACTGATTGCACCAGACTGGCCACGCTAACACTGGTACCCCCTCTTGCGCAGTGTGTCACTGCTGGTACCATGGCACTTGCCTCAGACCCCTGCCCTGGTGTCCCAGCAGGAGGGCCAGATTCTGCACCCACAACTTCAAACTCTGAACCTGGCAGCCTGGCTAATTACCTGATCTCTCCGTTACCATCCCTCAGTAAACAAGTGATGGATGTTGTTCTGGAGGCAAGGAGGCCTAGTACTAGAAAATCCTATGCTGAAAAATGGAAAAGATTCTGTTCCTGGAGCCAAACTCGGGGGATGGGCACAGCAGCGCCCAGTTTACCTCAGATTCTTCACTACTTAACTGAGATGCTTCACAAGGGCCTTTTCTTTTCCTCCATCAGAATTCATGCCTCAGCCATTTCAGCTCTTTACAATACAGAACCACCCCTCTTCTCTCATCCACTGCTGAAGCAATTCCTCAGTGGGGCCAAAAACTTAAGACCACCCAGGAGAGGCCCTACTCCAGCTTGGGACCTTAACTTTGTATTGGAAAAGCTCACTCTACCTCCCTTTTAGCCAGCTGCAAATGCAGAGTTGAAATTCCTTTCTTGGAAAACAGCCTTCCTTCTAGCCATCACTTCAGCAAGAAGGGTGTCTGAATTACAAGCCCTCATGGCTGTGGAGCCTTTCATCATCTTTCATGTGGACAGGGTGTCCCTCAGGACCAATCCCTCCTTCATGCCCAAGGTGGTATCCAGTGTAGCCCTTAATCAGTCCATTCATTTGCCAACCTTCTTTTCTAATTCACAGAACAAAGGAGAACGAATACTGCACTCCTTGGGCATGCACAGACAACTTAGATTTTACTTGGACAGGACTAAACCTCTCAGGAAATCTGAACAGCTGTGGGTCGCATTTGCTCCAGGGGCAGAGGGGAAGACCATTTCAAAGCAAACCATTTCTAAGTGGATAGGCCAGTGCATTAATTTCTGCTTTAAGTACCATGGAAAACCTACCCCACAGGGGATAAGAGTACATTCAACCAGGGCTGCATCTTCCTTTACAGCGTTTCTCAGAAGTGTCCCTACCAGGGACATCCTACAAGCTGCTACCGGAGTTCTGTGCATACCTTTACCAAGCATTACCACTTGCCAGTTTTTTCTAAATCCAGAGCTGGCTTTGCCAATGCAGTCTTGCAGGGCCTTATAGCTGGTCCTAATGCTATCTAATTACCTCCTCCCATCCTTAGCTTTGGGAATCTACCCAAATGTGATGACTGCAACAGTGAAACACGAAGAACATAGTACAGTTGTGTACACTTACCATAAATGTAGATGTTTGAGTGTATTCACTGTTGCAGTCCTGGTTACCCTCCCTCCAACCCCCTGACTTCTATTGACTATACCTCTATTCTTGTTTACTATGCTTAAAGCTTTTTGGTGTATTTGCTTTTTTTTGGAGGTGTAACCTTGTATATAATTGCTTCCCGTTGTGGAGGCACCTGACATCTGGGTCAAGAAAAACTGATGTAATGGTGTCAGCTGCATGCTTTATACCCCTGACTACCTGACGTCATGGAAGATGAGACAACAACCAATGCAGGACCCAAGACTTTGATAATCAGGCCAACTAAGGGCTACTGCAAGCCAATAACCCAAATGTGATGACTGCAACAGTGAATACACCTGAACATCTACATTTATGGTAAGTGTACACAACTGTACTGTATGGTCTACCATCACAGACGACAAGTGGGTGCTCAGTATAGAAAACCAAGGGTACAAGTTTTATTTTGACACCTTCCCTGTTCTACAAGGGTACCCAGACATACCCAGAACTCTCAGGGCAGAGGTAGAAAATCATATTTCTTCTCTACTGACTATGGGTGCTATAGAGCCAGTACCTGCAGCTCAGGCAGGCCTAGGTTTTTATTCAAGACTTTTTCTAGTACCCAAAAAAGGGGATACCTGACGCCCTATCCTGGATCTGTCTTTTCTAAACACCTTTTCTTGTGTTTCCCAAATTCAGAGTGCTCACTCTTCAATGGTTACTGCCAATGCTGGACAAGGACTCATGGCTGGTTACTTTGGATCTCAAGGAGGCTTATCTGCACATCCCAATAATGGAAAGTTGCAGGCAGTTCCTTCGTTTCAGGGAGCAACACTTCCAATTCTCTGCACTGCCCTTTGGCTTATCTACTGCTCCCAGATTTTTCACAAAGTGCCTGGCGCTAGTCATTGCTTTTTGCAGGCAGAGAAACATTCAAATTTATCTTAACCTGGATAACTGTCTCATTCAAGCAAACACCCCAGAACAACTAAAAAAGGATTTGGACTTTGTGAAGAACATTCTCACCTCTTTGGGTTACACTCTCAACGAAAAGAATTCAAAGTTGGTTCCTACAAGGGAGATTGATTTCCTGGGAGTGAGTCTGAATACAGCCACCCAGATGGTATTCTTCCCTCAAGAGAAACAAGATCTTTCAGCTTACTTCAAGAACTTGGCAAGCGTGACCCAGCTCTCAGCAAGGCAATTCCTGCAAGCACTAGGGTTCATGGCTTCATGTATTCTGATGATCCCATATGCAAGCCTCATATGAGAAAACTTCAATGGTACCTCAAGAACCTTTGGTGTCAACACACACAAGACTTAGACTTGATTCTTCCTCTTATTCCCTGTCTACAAATGGAGTTTCTCTGGTGGGCGACAGCCTGTTCTCAGAACAAGGGTCTGCCTTTCCGCCCACCACCAGCCAGACAGACTCTCACCATAGACGCCTCAGTTTATGCATGGGGAGCACATCTGGAAGGCAGAGGCATACAGGGGACTTGGAGCACTCAGCAGATTCATCTGCACATAAACTTAAAAGAATCGATGGCAGTGCAGCAGGCCTTGCTGGCTTTCAAGGACCTACTCTACCCTGGGACTCTTCTGATCAGGACAATCAATACCACAGTCATGTGGTACATCACCAAGCAGAGGGGGACTCACTCTTACCCCTTGTGCAGACACAGCATGAGACTATGGTCGTTAGCAGCTTCCTTGGGCATACATCTAATAGCCCAGTATCTTCCAGGGAGGCTAAACTCCTTGGTGGATCAATTGAGCAGACATGTTCTGGATCCTCACGAGTGGAAACTGAACAAGATCGTCTTCCAGTGCATCATTCAGCGTTGGGGCACTCCACAAGTGGATCTTTTCTCCTCTCACACCAATCATCTCCTTCCAACCTTCTGCACCAGGGAGTTTCACAACAAAGCTTGGAGAGTGGACGCTTTGTCCTTCCCATGGACACAACTCTCAAGTTATGCCTTCCCTCCTCTACCTCTTCTTCCCAGAGTGCTGCTAAAGATAATGGATGGAAAACCAAGGGCTATTCTTATAGCACCAGACTGGCCCAGGCAGTATTGGTATCCCCTTCTTCACAGCCTTTCCCATGCTCAGCCTTGGCATCTTCCCCTGGTACCAGATCTGTTGGTTCATTAAGGGGGGAAGTTTCTTCATCCTCATCTTCAAACTGCATTTAACTGCCTGGCTAATACTTTAAATCTTTCCCAGCAGGTGGTTGAAGTTCTTCATGAGGCCAGGCAGCCTAGCACCAGGAAATCCTATGCAGATAAATGGAAGAGATTTTGCTCTTGGATGCAGGCTAAAGGAGAAGATTCTTCTCATCCTTCTCTTTCCCTCATTCTTGGTTATCTAGCAGGCCTGCTTAATGGTGGACTTTCATTTTCTTCATTCAAGATTCATGCTTCAGCAATTTCTGCTCATTGTTCATTTGAGCAACCCATTTTTTTCTCCCCTCTTGATGAAGCAGTTCCTGAGGGGAGCTAGTAATCTTAGGCCTCCCAGAAGAGCTCCTACACCTGCTTGGGATCTTAATTTTGTCCTGGGGAAACTTACTCTACCTCCTTTTGAACCAGCTGCCTCTGCAGATTTAAAGATTCTCTCATGGAAGACTGCTTTTCTTTGGCTATTACTTCTGCCAGAAGGGTTTCGGAGCTGCAAGCCTTAATGGCAGTAGAACCTTTCATTATTTTTCATACAGATCAGGTTTCTCTGTGAACTAATCCTTCCTTTATGCCTAAGGTGGTTTCCAGTCTGACCCTTAACCAATCTGTTCACCTGCCTACCTTTTTCAATAATCCTCAGAATAAAGGGGAAAGGATTCTGCACTCTCTTGATGTGCACAGACAGCTGAGATTTTACTTAAACAGGACTAAACTCTTTTGGAAGTCTGAGCAGTTGTTTGTTAGTTTTGCTCCTGGGGATCAGGGTAAAGCTATTAAGAAACAAACCATCTCCAAATGGATTGCTCATTGTATTCAATTTTGTTAACCTGCAGCATGGGAAGGTTCCCCCTCGGGGTGTTAGGACCCATTCTACTAGAGCAGCTTCTACCTCTGCAGCTTTTTTGACAGGTGTGCCTACTAAGGACATTCTAGAAGCAGCTACTTGGTCTTCTGTCCATACATTCACAAAGCATTACAGTCTACCTTTGTTTTCTAAATCCAGGGCTGGTTTTGCCTCTGCAGTTTTGCAAGGCCTCCTTACCAACCCTTAATCTGTGATTCTTCCTTCCCCCCTTTGTTTTTAACTGGGCTTTGAGAATCAACCCATATGTTAGGAATGCAACAGTGAAACACGAAGAACATAGTACAGCTGTGTACACTTACCATAAATGTAGATGTTTGAGTGTATTCACTGTTGCAGTCCTGGTTTGCCACCCTCCATTCCCTTTTTATTCCTAAGGCACAGACTACTTATTTCATTTTTTGGATGGCATGATTCCAGGTTATTTTCTTCCGGGGTTAGCCTTCTTTTGGGGGCACCTGACAGTTAAGGCAAGAAAAACAGGAAATGACATCAGCTGCCTCCCTTTATACCTGACGTTCTGACATCAGTTTTACAGTCGACGGCATATACCAAGGCCTCTGGTATTTGGGCCGACTGAGGGCTACCAGGAGCCGGATAACCTATGTGTTAGGACTGCAGCAGTGAATACACTCGAACATCTACATTTATGGTAAGTGTACACAACTGTACTATCCGAGTACCCTCGGGGTCGGGGCCGGTGGTACCTTGTACCTTGACGCTGGCCATGGCCTTGAGCGTGTCAGATCCGACACACTCTCGGAGCCGTAGCCGAGTATGTCGGAGCTCAGTATCTCCCTCGGTATCTCGGTGCTTGGAGGTTCGGCTCCGCCTCCCTCATCGGGTCAGAGGAGAACGACTCCTACTCGCCTTTCTCAGGATGTCCATTCTCCTTCGTCCTGTGATGTGGTGGAAAGGGTTCTCTTGATTTCATCGAGATCCTTGACCATCTCGTCCTTTGCCTCTGCCCAACTCCCTTTGCTTGAGCATGGTTGCGGACATCCTGCCGTCTCAGGGATAACCGCTTGGGAGCAGTAGGATGTTAATGAGTCCTCCCCAGAGATTGCCACTGAGGAGATCCCTCACAAATATATGTGCAAAAGGAGGCACTTAGACTTTCCTCTGGAGTCACTCACTGTAGACACTGATTTGGAGGAAGGGGAAGTTTCCCCTGATCACCCCCCTGAGGATGTCTCATTCGGAGACGTCATGGAACTCCTTCGAGGGAGGGGGTCTGCCCAAAGCCTACCTTAGACGAATCAATATTCCTCAAGGCATTCGGCGCAGGACTCTTTACATCCTGGGTGTCCCCTTCCGCTGATCCTTTAGTGGACCTGATAACATCGTGGAAAGAACAGGACACAGTGGAGCCTATCCCAAAGCACTCAGATAAAGTATTAAGCCCCCTTTTTAGCAGGACATACTGTAATAATGGGTCCCTGTTTGATGCTATGGTGGTAGCAGCTGCCACCAGGAAAGAGCTCACACAGTAGAGGTCTATGGTTAACCCACCTGATCGAGAGTCAAAGGTGTTGGACCAATTTGGGAAGCGGGTGTACCCTTCAGTGACTTTTTCTGTTAGAGCGCTGAATTACATGGCACATGTGATTCGGGTATAGCAAGACCTAGTGAATGAGATTGCTGAGTCGACCCCTGAGTCCATGTCAGCAGGAGACAAGAAGATGTTTTTCACTCATATGGCCATTCTGAAGTCCATTGCGGACACCTCTATGCGTCTTCTCTCCCATGCTACCGAGGGAGCCTTTAGGGCAGCTGGTACAGGCGTTGCCATTAGGTGACATGGCTGGCTCCAGCTCTGTCAATTCTCGGAACTCCTAAAGATATCATTCACCAATCTCCCGTACAACGGTTCCTCCCTGTTTGGGAAGTCGGTATGTGGGAAATGGTCCAGAGTGAGAAGGATGATAAGATTCTGTCTTCCGTCGGGATCCACTTCTCCATCCCTCAAAGATCCTTTTCCAGGAATCCGCAAGGGACTAAGAAGATGTGGTTCCAGAAATCTCAGGCAATTTCCCGAGGCACACAGGACTCGCCTTCCCCTAGAGGCAGAGGGGGTTACAATAGACATCGTCCTAGAGGCAGAGGAGGTCCAAGAAATTATGAGTCTCGAGAACCTTTCTCGGACAGACCGGCACAGCAGCTCTGAAGGGTTTACTGGCTGTCCTTCTTTGGAGGCAGTCGGGGGCCGGTTATCGCTACACCTAACGGAGTGAGAGTCCATAACAATGGATCATTGGGTGATGTTCTTCATGTTTCACTATTGCAGTCATCACATTTGGGTAATCTGCTGGCAGGTTGCCCTCAGTCGGCCTAATTAACAAAGTCTTGGGTCCTGTGTCTGTTGCTGTCCCTTCTTCCATGACATCAGGTCGTCAGGGGTATAAAACATGCAGCCGACGCCATTACATCAGTCTTTCTTGCCGTGCGGTGCCCGAAGCAGAAGCAGTTTGCAAGTGCCAGTCGGCCGACTCCTGAAATTTTCATTTTCGAGTTTCAGAACTGAAGTCTGCAACTTAAAGCTAAGTACCCCGTTGGGGAAACTTTTTCTTGCTCCTTACCGATGTCAGTAAAAGTTAATAATTGCATTACTTGTGGGAAGCAAATACCTCATAAAGATTTTCATTTGGACTGTATTCCTTGCCTAGGCCCTGACCACGACGTACCTTGTCGTCGGTACATTTTTGTCTCTAAATATTTCGGTTCTCCGTTTAATTATCCAGAAATGTCGTCGGTTAGCCATCCGACTACCGAAATTCAAAAAAAAAAAACGCAAAGAAAAAGACTGAGACAGGCTGTTGAGGTCCAAAACTGCCAACGACGCTTCTCCTAAGCCAGTCACCAGTCCAGCCGGTACTCAGTGAGGTGCTTTCGCAGCCCCTGATACCCGCTACTTCTGACTCGCAGACCTCTACTAAGATCCATTTGGAGTCCGGTATGCCGCGAGATGCTTCACCTATGGAACCCGTGGATGTCTCTACCTTGGATGGGTCCGGAGACGCTGTGCAGGCACCAGCTTCTGAGGGTGTATTCAGGCCTGCAGTCTTGCATATTAAACCGACTACACCTTCTAGTCTAAGGCCTAAATCTCAATCTCTGTCTAAAAAAACCGATGCCCAGACCACATGTTCAGGCCCCTATGCCAAAAAAAAAAAAAATGATCAAAATAGCTGAAGATCTTATTACTCTAATCAAGGGTAGTCAACGCCCCCCCCCCCTCTTCTAAGAGGCCTAGGGCTGAGCTTGACTATGAATCATCTGATCAGGACTCTGTTTCTTCTATTTCTTCCAATGACCAGGATTTGTCCATACCTACTTATGAGGATTCTGATGCAGAGGATTCCATTCCCTCTGTACGCCCCCCCCCCCCCCCGAGGACTTTTCTTTTGGGGAAACTTTACATACCTTACGGGAGCATTTCCACTGGGAAAGTCGGGAATTTTCTGAATCTAAAAAGAGGCTTAGGGATTTCCTTGCTATACCTCCTGTACTAGACATTGTTGTTGATATGTTTTCGGAATCCAGTATGTTCCCTGATTTCCTGCCTCCGGCTCCTAGTAAACCTGATGGATACTGTAGGGTTCCTGAGTCCCACAAGTTCTTTTTCAAAAATCCTGTTGCAGATCCTGAAACCATTTCTCAGGGGCCCAAGGGCATTAAGGCTTCTACTGCTAAAAATCCTACCCCTTCTGTTAGAGACTCCAGGGTGCTGGATAGATGGGGTAAAAAGGTTTATACTTCTGCAACCTTGGCAATCAGGGCTTTAAACTACCAATTTCATATGCTAAAATATCAACAGCATATTATGGGACTGTTTAAATAGAAAATGATGTTGAGGGGCTGGGAGGATGGCCTAATGGTTAAGGTGTTTGCCTTACTAACACAAGGTACAGGGTTTGAATCTAATAGGGGATAATTGGCTAGGCTTAAAATGGCTCACAAGGACAGCTAAACTAGTACTTACCTATGAACCTAAATTTCTGACTGTGTGGAAAATAAAGATTTACAGGATTTATTGCATTCTGCTGAACAAGTTGGAAAACATACTTTGCAATGTGGTTTTGATTCTTTAGAGGCCTATTGCAGGGCTGATGTTACTGGGTCTGTGCTTAGAAGACATGCTTGGCTTAAGTAGCAATCTCTGCCTGATCATGTTAAAGCAAAATTGTTGGATGCTTCTTTAAATCAGGACCGCCTGTTTGGCAATAAGGCTGAAGAAGTTCTAAAAAAGATGGACGATAAAGCTAAATCTATGCAAACTGTAAAAGATTTCTTACAAGTGCAACCTCCAAGATTTAGTAGGCACTGGCCTACTAAGAATTGGTCCTCTCCAGCTCCACCTCAGCCAAACCCAGACACACCAAAAGCACCAGGTTTCAGTTCCAAGGGCTTCCACTTCCAAATCTGGAAAAAACAAGACACCTCCTATGATAAACAGTCTCAATTACTTTCCTTTAAAATTGCCAAGCACTTACCTTTCAGTCGCCCCTTTTGGGGGAAAGATTGCTCTTCATGCAAAAAAACTGTGAACTCATAACCTAGGACAAATGGATTTTAAATATAGTGTCCCAGGGATAGAGATTTAATTTCCACACATTGCCAACACCAAACGGGTGGCCAGACCTGCCCCCAAATCAGTGGGCAGAGGCTCAGAAACAAGTACTTTCCCCGTTAAACATGGGGGCTGTTCAACTGGTACCAGAAGAGGAAAAGGGACAAAGTTTCTATTCCAGGCTTTTCGTGGTACCCAGAAAAGACAAATCATGGCGTCCAGTTTTGGACCTGTCTACTATAAACACCTTTCTGGACATTCCAAAATTCAGGATGCTGACTCTTCAGTTGCTTCCTATGCTAGGCAAAGATTCCTGGTTGGCATCTCTAGATTTAAAAGAAGCTTACCTGCATACCCCAATCAGGGAGTCTTGCAGAAGATATCTACGCTTCAAAGCAGGATACTTGCATTATCAGTTCTCTGCACTGCCCTTTGACTTGTCTACTGCGCCCAGGGTATTCACAAAGTGCCTGGCTCCAGTAATTGCATTTTGCAGGCAAAGAAATATTCATATATATCCATACCTGGACGATTGTCTAATTCAGACAGAAAACCAGACCATATTTATAAATCATCTGGCATTTGTAAGAAGGGTTCTGACTTGTCTAGGATACACCATCAATGAAAAGAAATCACAACTGGTACCCCCTCAACAGATTACATTCCTGGGTGCAAGCTTGAATACAACTGCCCAGATGGGTTTCCTCACGCCAGAAAAGCAAATTCATTTGGTAACTTGCAACAAGTGGCCACAAAAACCCTGCTATCTGCAAGACAAATACTGCAAGCCTTGGGGTTCATGGCCTCCTGCATTCTTCTAATTCCATATGCAAGACTGCATATGAGGAAACTTCTGTGGTACTTAAAAAGTCTATGGATTCAACATTGTCACAGCCTGCAAACAATGATTCCAATCATACCTTGCCTATGCCTGGAGTTCCTATGGTGGGCAGAGGCCTGCCACCAAAACAAGGGACTGCCATTCACACTACCCCCAGCCGCCCAAACCCTAACTACAGATGCATCAGACAATGCACGGGGGGCTCACCTGACAGGGAAGTGCATTCAGGGCAAATGGAATCCAAATCAAATACACCTACAAATCAATCAAAAAGAAATGTTAGCTGTACAGAATGCTCTGACAGCCTTCAAGGACTACATTCATCCAAGACAACTAATGGTAAAGACGGACAACACCATGGTTATGTGGTACGTAAACAAGCAGGGGGGTACACATTCCTACCCACTCTGCAGACTAGCCATGGCATTGTGGAACACGCCTTGAGCTACCAAGTGCAACTACAAGCTCAATTCCTGCCAGGAAAACTGAATACACTGGCAGATGGACTAAGCAGAAATCTCATGGACCCACACGAGTGGAAACTAGAACCACAGATTTTCAACATGTTGACAAGCAAATGGGGGAGCCCAGACATAAACCTATTTGCCTCCCCCCAGAACTACCAGTTGGACAAATTTTGCACAAGGACCCCTCACAAAAAATCCTGGAAAGTGGATGCTCTGTCTTTCAGCTGGAAAAACCTATCAGTCTATGTCTTTCCCCCTCTGCCTCTGCTCTCCAAAGTTCTGCTAAAGTCAAACAGGACAAACCAAAAATGATTTTGATTTCTCCAGACCGGCCACACCAACACTGATGCCCACTCCTGTGCAGTGTGTCACAAATATCTCCATGGCACCTGCTTCAGATACCTTCCTTACTGTCTCAGCAGGAGAACCAAATTCTGCACCCTCAGCTCCCAACATTGAACCTTGCAGCTTGGCTAATCACTTAAATTCACCCTTAGCATCCATCAGCAAACCTGTGATGGATGTCATGTTGGAGGCGAGAAGACCTAGTACTAGAAAATCTTATGCTGACAAATGGAAAAGATTCTGTGCCTGGAACCAGTCTTCAGGGATGACCACAGCAGCACCCAATTTACCTCAGATTTTGCAATACTTAACTGAAATGCTTCACAACGGCCTGTCTTTTTCCTCTGTTAAAATCCACGCTTCAGGTATTTCAGCTCACTATAACACAGAACCCACCCCTCTTTTCTCATCCCCTGCTCAAACAGTATCTCAGAGGGAAAAAGAACTTGAGACCACCCAGGAGAGCTCCTACCCCTGCCTGGGACCTTAACTTTGTTTTAGAAAAGCTCACTTTACCTCCTTTCGAGCCAGCTGCTACTGCAGATTTAAAATTTCTTTCTTGGAAAACAGCCTTCCTCTTAGCAATTACTTCAGCTAGAAGGATATCTGAATTACAGGTCCTTATTTCAGTGGAGCCTTTCATTATCGTTCATGCGGACAGGGTATCTCTGAGGATCAGTCCATCCTTCATGCCCAAGGTGGTTTCTAGTGTGGCTCTTAACCAGTCCATTCATTTGCCAGCCTTCTATCCCAATCCACAGAACAAAGGGGAACGGATTCTGCATTCCTTGGACGTGCACAGACAACTTAGATTCTACTTGGACAGAGCTAAATTTTAAAGAAAATCTGAACAATTGCTAGTGTCATTTGCTGCTGGGGCAGAGGGGAAAACTGTTTCAAAACAAACCGTTTCTAAATGGATAAGCCATTGCATTCATTTCTGCTGTAAGCACCATTGAAAACCTATCCCCCAGGGGATCAGATCTCATTCCACCAGGGCTGCATCTACTTCTGCAGCTTTTCTCACAGGTGTTCCTACCAGGGATATTCTAGAAGCTGCTACCTGGAGTTCTGTACATACTTTCACCAAACGTTATCATTTACTAATTTTCTCTAAATCCAGAGCTGGCTTTGCCACTGCTGTCTTGCAGGGCCTTATAGCTGGTCCTAATGCTGTATAAATCCATCCTCCCAACTATAGCTTTGGGAATCTACCCAAATGTAATGACTTCAACAGTGAAACACGAAAAACATAGTACAGTTGTGTACACGTACCATAAATGTAGATGTTTGACTGTATTCACTGTTGCAGTCCTGGTTACCCTCCCTCCAGCCCCCTGTTTTTCTCTTACTATACCTCTACTTTCTTTAACTATGCTTAAAAGCCTTTTTGGTGTATTTGCTTTTGTTTGGAGGTATATTTTTGTGTTTTTAACTTTATTTGTTCCCCATTTGGGGGGCACCTGACATCTGGGGCAAGAAAAACTGATGCAGTGGCGTCGGCTGCATGTTTTATACCCCTGATGACCTCACGTCATGGAAGAAGGGACAGCAACCGACACAGGACGCAAGACTTAGTTAATCAGGGTGACTGAGGGCAACCTGCCAGCAGATTACCCAAATGTAATGACTACAACAGTGAATGCACTCGAACATCTACATTTATGGTAAGTGTACACAACTGTACTTTACAGATCATATCCAGAGGTTATTCAAACTTATTCCTTGAGCAACCTCTTCCACCGAAACACCTCCCGGATGTTTCACCCGCGCACAGGGAGGATGCAGCACTGGAAAATAGCAAAGCTGCTAAGAAAACGAGTCATCCAACCTGTCCCTCTAGACCACTCCGGATTAGGCATTTATTCCAGGTTCTTTTTGGTGCCAATGAAAACAGGGGACCCTAAGACCCATTCTGGAGCTGTCACCCTTGAAACCTGTCAGTCGCCAAGGAAAACTTCTGGATGGTCACACCTCAATCCATCCTGCCCTTTTTGCAGGAGAACGACTGGATGTGCTCGACTGACCTCCAGGACGCGTACGATCACATCAAGATGGACAGGCGCTCTTGGAGTTTTGTCCACTTCCAGCTAGAAGCCAGTCATTACCAGTTCAGAGCACTCCCTTTTGGTCTCATAACAGCCCCCAGGGTGTTCCACAAAGTGATGGCAGTAATAGCTTCTCACCTGAGACTCCAGGGCATTCAGGTATTCTCCTACCTGGACGATTGGCTCCTCGCTGCCCCTTCCAAGCATCAACTTTTCCAAGGGAGAGATTCCTTTCTGTTACTAGCCCAGAGGTTAGGCATCACTATCAATCTCAGCAAGCCATCTCTGGTCCCAGTTCAGACCTTGGACTTCGTTGGGGCTCAATTAGACACTATCCAGATGAGAGTTTTCCTTACTCCAGACAGGATATACAGCCTCAAGCTACATGTTCTTTGCATCATGCTAACTCACTCTCCGACAGCAGAAGTTGTTCTATGGGTGATGGTGTCGGTGGTGGCCACGATCACTCTTCTACTGTTGGCGTGTCTTCACATGCAGATTCTTCAGTGGACTCTTGCAGTAGAATGGTCACTTCTGGACGTGCCGCTTTCTCATCCTATTCAAATCTCCCGAGTGTGCAGGGACTCTCTTCAGTGGTGGATTTACTCCCAGGACCTGGTCCAGGGACTTCCCTTTCTCCCTTCATTCCCCAAGGCCACAGTGACCACAGATGCCTCCCAGCTAAGAGGGAGGCATTGCTCGGGAAGGATGGTCCAAGGTACGTGGTCCCCTTCTGATACCAATTTGCATGTCAACATCCAGGTGATGAGGGTGCTGCGTCTTGCATTGTAGGGTCTCCATGCCCATCTTCCTCTTGGAACGATTGCTGTCCAGACAGACAACATGTTGGTGGTCTGGTATATCAACAAACAGGGGGGAACCAGATCTTATCCTCTTTGTGGCAGAGCCATGAGGATGTGGGAATGGGCGATCTCCACCGACCGTTTTCTGGTGGCAATGCACATTCCGGGAAGGTCCAACATTTTAGCGGACAGGTTCAGCAGATCTATCCTGATGCCTTATGAGTGGTCTCTGAATCCTTCGGTAGCGGAGCGGATCTTTCTCAAGTGGGGTCAGCCTTGCTTCGATCTATTTGAATCTCCTTCCAAACCAAAATGCAGTGAGTTCTTTGCTCTGAATCCCTCCCAGGGTGACGCCCGCAGACTCTCTCTGATTCACGCTTGGCCTCCTAATCTTGTGTATGCTTATCCTGCTCTTCCATTGATTCCAAGATTTCTTCAAAAACCTCGCAGGCTGGGGAGCCTTGTGATCCTCATTTCCCCGTTCTGGCATCATCAAGTCTGGTTTTCCTCTCTGTGGTCTCATCTAGTAACTCCACTATGGACATTAGATACAGTTCTGGATCTTATTGCTTATCCCTCAGTGATCCCCCATGCAAACCTGGACAGTCTAAAGCTCACTGCTTGGTTGCTCCAGTTCCCATGATTATCAGAACTCCCGGTTTATCTTCTCCCATTAAAAGAATCCTGGTGGCGGCCCATAAGTCTTCAACCAGGAAAGTTTACCTGAGTAAATGGAAATGGTTTTCTATATGGGCTTCTCAGCATGCATTGGATCCGTTTACTGCTCCAGTTTCAGCGATATTGGAATTTTTATTAGGGATTTTTCAGCAAGGCGCCAGTTCATCCACAGTCAAAGTCCAGCTGGCAGCAATTTCTAATTTTCATGTGGGGGAAAAATATGGCTTCCTTAGCATCTTCTAAACTTGTCAAGACCTTTCTTTAAGGTACCTTTCTTCTGAGACAGAAGAACACTATACCACCATGGGATCTTTCATTAGTGCTTCAGGCTTTAGTTTTGCCCCTTTTGAACCAGCAGCTACGGTGGATTTACAATTATTTTCATGGAAGACTGCATTTCTAGTTGCTATTACTTCTGCCAGGAGAGTGCGAGAACTGCAAACGCTATCCGTTAAGGTTCCTTATATGATTTTTCATAAGGACAGGGTGTCTTTGCGTACTAATCCCTCCTTTCTTCCCACAGTAGCCTCAGAGGCCAACCTCAATCAGACGATAAATCTTCCAGTTTTCTTTCCAAATTTCCAAAATAAGGGAGAATATGAATTACATTTGTTGGATGTGCATAGACATTTATGCTTCTACTTGCACAGGACTAAAGCTTTTCATAAATCTGACCAACTTTTCTTTTCTTACTCCAGACCATTTCTGGGCAATCCAGTTTCTAAAGTTACTCTTGCCTGCTGGATTTCCCAATGTGTTATGTGGGTGTATTCTGTCAGGGGTATTCCCCCACCAGAACAGGTTAGAGCACATTTGGCCAGATCTATAGGTAGAGCTACGCTGGATGATACTTGTTCTGCCACTACATGGTCTTCATCTCATACTTTCATTTCACATTATAAATTGGGCATAGTATCCAGGAACATGGCATCTTTTGGTTCTGCTGTGCTCCAGAATATCCTTCCATGAGGGCCTCCCAGGTGTATAGTAGGCTGGGGACTCTGTCCCACAGGTTGAAGACCAAATGAAGACAACTACTTCAGATAAAGAAGTTATGTACTCACCATAACGTTTCATCTGAGTAGTTGTTCTTCATTTGTCTTCAGCCGTTCCCCCCTCCTTCCCCCGACTTTGTCTGATTAGTTTGGGGGTAATATAAACATAGAAGTTGGACACCTTCAAGATGTCCTTTGTCCTGCTCATTGTTTAGAGAGGCTTTTTCTGATAGTGACAAGGTCTTGTTGGTTCGGGTTTGAGTAACAGGTTGGTCAGCAAACTCGATCTGAAGGGAGGAAGGAGACAGGGGCATTATGGGTAAGGGGAGGAGCTTTGAGGTCGGATCAGATGCTGGATATGCGTCGAGTCGGATCTTGTACAGATCTGTAACCCACAGGTTGAAGACAAAGGCTTAAAAACCTCAGCTTTGGCCAGCTAAGAACTTGGTTATTTTCAACTGGACGTATAAGAGAATTTAAGCACCTTTATCTGCACTTTTTTTAAAAAAAATACATTATTTAATTTGATTTAAACTGTGTTGAAGGAATATTTAACTCAAGTGGCAGTTATTCTGCTCTTTAGTAACTTGAACTGAAGCTAGTGTGTTATTTGCTAGTAATTACAGGTGTGGGGGTAGCCACATTCTTTGATTTCCTGTCCTTGCCTTTTTAAGTGGTGCATTGTGAAATTTTTATTGCTTAAAAACCTCAGCTTTGGCCAGCTAAGAACTTGGTTATATTCAACTGGACGTATAAGAGAATTTAAGCACCTTTATCTGCACTTTTTAAAAAAAATACAGTATTTAATTTGATTTAAACTGTGTTGAAGGAATATTTAACTCAAGTGGCAGTTATTCTGCTCTTTAGTAACTTGAACTGAAGCTAGTGTGTTATTTGCTAGTAATTACAGGTGTGGGGGTAGCCACATTCTTTGATTTCCTGTCCTTGCCTTTTAAGTGGTGCATTGTGAAATTTTTATTGCTTAAAAACCTCAGCTTTGGCCAGCTAAGAACTTGGTTATATTCAACTGGACGTATAAGAGAATTTAAGTACCTTTATCTGCACTTTTTTTTTAAAAAAATACAGTATTTAATTTGATTTAAACTGTGTTGAAAAAATATTTAACTCAAGTGGCAGTTATTCTGCTCTTCAGTTATTCCCACCCACCTTCCCTGTTTTTGTTTTGGTGTTAATCTTGGTGGCCTTGAAACTGCCTGCCCCTCAGCCTGCCTCTGGGCCCATCTCATTTGCTCACTCAACTGAGTGCAGTGAGATCATATTCTGATTTCAGGCACTCCTACTGTGTACAAAGAGAGCATCTGGGAAACAGACAAAAAAAATTAAGCTTATTTCCTGCCTTTCCTGTTAAGTGGTATAGACTATTTGTAGGCTTCTGAGCCCCCAGGCCCTTCTGTGTTTGAGGGAAGCCTTCTGGCTTGTTTTTTTTTCTTATAACTAGCCAGTTTTCTAGTTTCAGCACTCAAATCTGTTTATTTGATCTCAGCACTTGTTCAGATAAAAAAAAAAAAAAAAAAATTTTATCTGCTTTTACTGTACTTGTGTTTCTACCTACTTCATTTTACTTTTGCATCATCTTAAAAATACTCAATTGTATTTATTACTGCTTGGTGTAACTCATTCTAAGCCTTTTGGTTTAAACACTTGGGCTTCGGACCAGTTGTTTTGCACTGAGAGGGTTTGTGGTCTGCACTGTTGTGGCAGAACAGGTAGCTTACATCCTTCTAGGTTGGGAACTGCTGATTGAGGGCTCAGTGTCTGTTATTCTAAAAGTGTATTAATTCTGGTTTAAGCACTTGGGCTTTCAGGCCAGTTATTTTACATTAAGAGGGTTCGTGGTCTGCACTCTTGTGGGAGGAGAGGCTGGACTCTGCCCTTCTGAGCTGGGAATTTCTGGTTAAAGGCTTATAGTGCATGCATATCTGAACTGCTTCTTACCGAAGTTGGTGCGCCTTGTTTGCTGTGGCATAGACTGGATTCGGGCCTGCTGGATCTAGCTTTGTTTGTGTAACTTGAGCACTAATCCAGACATTCTCTAAAGTATTCAGTTGTATTTATTACTGCTTGGTTGTAATTTGATTAAAGTGTAGCTATCATTCTAAGTCTTTTGGATTAAGCACTTGGGCTTCAGACCAGTTGTTTTACATTAGGAAGGTTTGTGGCAAGCACTGTGGTGGCAGGACAGGTAGCTTTCATCCTTCTAAGTTGGGAACTGCTGATTGAGAGCCCAGTGTCCAAGGGTATTAGTTCTGGTTTAGGCACTTGGGCTTCAGGCCAGTTATTTTACATTAAGAAGGTTCGTGGTCTGCACTCTTGTGGGAGAAGAGGCTGGACTCTGCCCTTCTGAGCTGGGAATTTCTGGTTAAAGGTTTATAGTGCCTGAATATTTGAACTGTATCTTACTGAAATTGGTACACCTTGTTTGCTCTAGCATAGACTAGATCCAGGCCTGCTGAATCTAGCTTTGTTTATATGCTTGTTGTTTGTTTGCTTGTTATTTCCCTGGAAGCTAATTCCACCTAATACGCTTCTCAGCGCTTCTGTGGATCACTAGTGGTATCTGCATTGCTTACTGTACTAGTTCCTTGTTTCACTTGAAAGAAAGTTACTGTTTGTCGTTTTTGCATTTGGTTACTTGTAACACATTGCACTCAAGTTACCTGGCACTTGCTCACTAAAGCAATTATATAAGTCAGCACTAAAAATTAAAAGCACTACACCCTCACTCCCCACTGGCCCTTGTTTTCAATTATTAAGGAATTCCCAATATTATTCTAGCATGTCCAAAGGTCAGTTGTCAATCTCCTCTCCGGTCCAGCTGGTGAATCTGGGAATCTTGAGGCAATGTTATAACTGCCTCATGTACACAGACAACCCTCTCCTCCTCCCACATAACACAAATACTTGTGAGAGATGCAGCTATTTAGCCAAACTGGAGGCTGAGCTCTCTCAACTCAGGACTGGCAAGACCAGACAGGAGGAGAAGGCAACTACACACACCACAAAACCAGCCTCACATAATGCTACCACACCACTGAATCAAACACATAAACACACAAAGACGTACTCGGAGGCTCTGAGTAAAAATTTACCTAAACAGCAGAGGCCTCCAAAGCAGACACCCAAACAACTGCTACCTCAAGACACCCCACAAGCAACACATAAACCACAAAAGCAGTGTGCAAAGCAGTCACAGCCCTTAAGGCCAAATACAACACCAAACATACTTGTCATAGGTGACTCCATAGTCAGACACACTGACGTCCCACTCACCAGGCTGAACAAGGAGAGGGTCACAGTAAGCTGCCTATCGGGCGCTAGAATCCGCCACATAACACAAGCACTCTGGTCACTCCACGGCAAGTACAAATATGACACAGTCATTGTCCATGCTGGTGTGAACGACCTGAGACGTACCTCCCTGGACTACATGAAAAGAGACATAGAGGAGCTATCTGATTATGTAGCCCAGGCAGGTATGACCCTGACCCTGAGCAGTATCCTTCCTTCACCAAGAATGATGCCACAATATAGAGACAAGATGATCAGCTTTAACAATTGGCTTAATGTCTGGTGTCATTCAAAGGGGATCCAGTGTCTGTCTGCCTGGGATGACATGCTTGACAAGCCACGCTGCTTCGCAAGGGACTGCTTGCACCTGTCACCCCTGGGATTCCGGATATTGGCTAAGGCTCTTGCCACCCCCATTGTGCCTTTTTTAGGCAAGGCTCAAATTCTAAACCTACCACCCTAGAAAACAAAAATGGGAAGAAACGGAGGGTAATGCTGCTCAGTGCCAGAAGTTTAAATCTCAAAATGCACGCACTCGAGGCCCTTCTCAGTATGGAGAACATCGATGTCTGTGCTGTAACTGAAACCTGGTTCAAGGCTCCTGAGAGCACCCCGGCACTATTAGGTTTTACCTCATATCATGCGTTCCGGCCCCAAAACCCGGACCACACCACAAAAGGAGGGGGTGTATCCATATTCATAAAGGATACCCACACCTCCAGGTTGGTGGCAATGCACGAAGCTTCGGAAACCATCCAGGTGCAACTAACCATAGGCAAAACTGCTCTACAAATTGTAGCATGCTACAGGCCACCCTCTCAAACTCAGGAACCCCACACAGCCTTCCTGAAGACACTGGAGGGTATAAATGTATCTTCAAACACCATCATATTGGGTGACTTCAGCTACCCGAATATAGACTGGGAACATTACTCAAGCCCTAACTTTCTAGCCCAACGGTTCCTGGAGTTCATAAATTCTAATGCCATGGAACAGCTAGTCACTGTTCCCACGAGAGGAGAAAATATACTAGATCTCATTATCACAAACATGGGGACAAAATGCTCCACACCGGAAGTATATCCCTCATTGGTGAGATCTGATCATAAACTAATCTCACTGGTAATCCACATCCCGCCCCCACCCCAAACAAAAAAGACCACAGTGAAGAACTTCTCTAAAGCAAACTTCACACTACTCAAGACTGGTGTGGTATCCTTCAAGGCCCCTGAGCCAGTGGAAACCACAACCCAAGCTGCGGAAGCCCTTACAAATGCCTTCTATGAACACCTCCAGGACTGCATGGATCAGGCAATCCCAAATAAAACCAAGACTCTTTCCACAAAGGGCAAATGTCCAGTCTGGTGGACCCCAGCCATTAACAAACTTTACAATAAGAGGAGAAAGCTATTACATGATAGAAGAAAATCCATAAAAGGGAAGTCACCCCTTATCATTATTAGTAAAAAAAATACGAGCACTCATAAAATCAACTAAGGCCAATTTTGAGAGAAAAATTGCCATGGATTCAAAGGACAATCATAAGGCCTTTTTCAGCTATGTTAGGAACCTGGGTGGAAACTCCCAGATATGCTCAGAATTAGTCCAAAATGATACAAAAATCACTGAACCCACAGACATTGCCAACATACTGGCAGACAGGTTCAGTGCAAACTTCACCCCCCCCAAAGGAGAGATAACTATCCCAGCAGAGTGTAGCCTCCCAGACATCTCAAATGCGCAGGTGAAAGCTGCTCTCTCTAAAGCTAAACGAGCTAAATGAGGAATTAAACCCGCACATAAGGCAGCTGTTTAAGGTGGTGCCTCTACGGACCCTGGTAATTACCGCCCCATAAGCTTAACAAGTCTAGTCTGCAAAGCTATGGAGAGGATCATAATGGAGCTCATAAACAAAGATATAGGGGACTTGCAGACATTGGACCCGACCCAGTTTGGCTTCGTCAAGGGCAGATCATGCCTTTTGAACTTGGTTGACTTCTTCGAAACAGTCACCAAGGCCATTGATGAGGGAAAGGCAGTCCATACAGCCTACCTTGACCTTGCAAAGGCCTTCGACACAATACCCCACTCGGGTATTGTAGAAAAACTTACCAGCTTAAATGTAAACCCATATGTCACAAGATGGGTTGCAAACTGGCTTAAGGACAGAACCCACAGGGTTAGAGTTGCTGGCGCTATGTCAGACTCCAAGCCGGTCACAAGCGGTGTCCCACAGGGCTCGGTCCTTGGCCCCCTATTGTTCGGCATCTACTTCTTAGAAGTACAGGCCAACATGGGAGGACTTTGGCTGACAAAGTTTGCAGACGACTGCAAACTGGGCGCCATAGTGGAAAGTGCATCGGACACGGATATCCTTCAGAAGGGACTCACGGAAACAGATAGCTGGTGCCAGAGCCATGGCCTGAAGTTAAACGCCAAAAAATGTATAGTCATACCCTTGGGGAAAAACAAGGTAACCCCAAGCTACCATATAGGTGGCAATCCACTAAGCACAGAAGAGCTAATCAGGGACCTGGGGACCCAGGTTGACAGTGGCCTTTCTTTTGACACTCACATTGCTAAAGTGGTTAGAAAGACCTTCTATATTGCCCACCTGATCATGAAGGGATTCACATCCAGATCTAGTGAGGTCATTGTTCCCCTGTACTCTTCACTTATCAGACCAATGATCGAGTACAATGATGTATCGCACCCGACATCTGCAGCAATTGGAGAGACCCCAAAAGTTCCTCACCAAAAGGATAAAGGGACTCCAAAATCTGTCATATGCTGCCAGATTGAAGAAACTCCAGCTCTATTCAGTTGCATACCGTCTGCTCAGAGGTGACATGTGCCTGACATACAAGGCCATGTCCAACCCGGAATTAATGGACATGCTCCACCTCAAAAAATCCAAATCCACCAAAACCACTAGAGCAAGCGACTTAAACCTTAGCACGGATATAAATAGGATGTGCTGGAGGGATAGATTTATCACTCAGAGACTCCCTATGCTGTGGAATAAAATCCCGGTCCATGTGAGGCAGAGCACTTCGCTGGCTCTGTTCAAGAGAAATCTTGACCTGTGGATGGGAGATCGTAGGTTTATCCCGGGAATCATCTCTGTGTCACTGCTGGACAGAGGCACAACAAACTAATGGGCACAGTATTTTTTCATATAAGGGGTGGCGTAAGCCACAAAAATTTGGGCTAGGCTTATAAATGCCTTAGGGCAGATAGCCTAGTATAAACCTATGAACCTAAATGAACTACTACACAGATAGAACGTTATGTATGGTGAGTACATAACTTCTTTTTTCTTTTTATTTCTTTCATGGTAAGAGCCTTCCTTTTTCTGTTAAAGTTCATTCTACTAGAGCTGTGTTGTCTTCTGGTGCTTTTTTCAAGGGTTAGATACTAGAGCTGTGGCTTGTTCTGGTGATTTTTTTCAAGGGTTTGGATACTAAGTCTGTTCTTGAGGCAGCTACCTGTACTTCCCTGCATGCATTTACCAAGCACTATAAGTTGGATGGAATCTCCAGAGCTAGAGCTGGTTTTGCTAGGCCCATCCTTCATGGTTTCCTAGAGGGCTCTGCTGGTCCTTTCTCCTCCCAAGTTTTTTCCTGCGCTTTGCAACTCTCCCAAATGTAATGAGTACTGCAACAATGAATGGAAGAACATAATACAGTTGTGTAAAGTCTTGCAATAGTGGTAGATGTCCTTTTCTTCACTGTTGCAGTATTCACTTCCTCCCTCTGCCCCCTGGTCCTTTTCTCCTCTGTGTGTACTGGTCACCTTTTTTTTTTCCCCTTAGACTGGCACTCCTACTTGGGGCTCTTAGTTCAGAGGATGTCATCTTTATGTCCTACACTGCGTGAAGGGCATACGTGTGATGTATGATATACCGTAAAGCAACCTAAAGGATTTATTATACTGGCCGGATGTCAGGCCGCCCTTGGCAGATGATCCCAAATGTAATGAATTTGGCAGCAGTGAAGAGAAAGACATCTACTGTTATGGTAAGGTTTTACACAACTGTACTTCAGTCTTGCGAGATGGTTATCAGTGTGCATTATATTCAGGTGTGCGGCCTTAGGTCAACTGGTGCCCTAGGCAAAAGGGCTCCACGGCACCCCCCACCACACTACCTGTTGCCCCCATCCTTGTCTTCCTACACCAAAAACATACTGGAAAAGCACCCCTGCTAGAGCGGCGCCCTAGGCGGCCGCCTAGTTGGCCTATGCCTAAGGCCGGCTGCTTACAAGAAAAAACGCAAAGCTCATTCCGCAAGAGCAATGGCCAGCTCCACCGCCTTAATGAGTAGGCTTCCCTTTGATGACATTTGTGCAGCAGCAACCTGGTCAACTGTTCATATCTTTGTGTCTCCTTATAAATTGGAGATCCTTTCTTTGGTTCTATCATTCTCAGGAATGTCCTTCCTTGATAACACCCAGTTAATAAACAGCTTGGGAATCTTTGCCAAAGGTTGAATCGGACAAAAATAGACAACATTGGATATGAAAGTTATGTACTTACCATACTGATAGTTCCATGTTTTTTGATTTTTATTCAGTTTAGTTCAACATCCTGCCTCTTTCCCTTTTCCATATTTTTCTGGTGACCAGTTAGAACTTGCCTGAGATCCTGTCTGTTTCAGTCCCCTTTTTGAACTACTTTCCCTGGTACCCATAGTTCCAATAGTGTCTTTATAAATAATGTCATCTCACTGTTTATATACATAGATACATGTGAGTGTGAGTGTGTATGTGTACACACACACACACACACACACACATATATATATATATATATATATATATATATATATCATCACTGTTCTTCGTGTTTCACTGTTGCAGTCATTACATTTGGATAGTCATTACATTTGGGTAATCTGCTGGCAGGTTGCCCTCAGTCGGCCTGAATTCCAAAGTCTTGGGTCCTGCATTCGTTGCTGTCTCCTCTTCCATGACGTCAGGTCGTCAGGGGTATAAAACATGCAGCCGACACCATATTTTTTAGTATTTCTTGCCCCCGATGTCAGGTGCCCCCAAAAAGGTAGCAAAAATATATATATATACATATATCTATATATCTATAGATATATATATCTATAGATATATCTATCTATCTATATACATATATATATATATATCTATATATATATATATATATATATATAGATATATATATATATATATATATATATATATATATAGATATATATATATATATATATATATATACATGCATCAATATAAACTTTACCTTCATCTACAAGCAAATACACCACATAGGTTGTAGAAGATAGTGAAGGAAAGATAAACTCCAGAATGACAGCGGGATGGAGGGAGGGTAACCTGGACTGCAACAGTGAATACACTCGAACATCTACATTTATGCTAAGTGTACACAACTGTACTATGTTCTTCGTGTTTCACTATTGCAGTCATTACATTTCGTTAGAATCCCAAAGCTATGGTTGGGAGGCTGGAGCTAAACAGCATTAGGAGCGGCTATAAGGCCCTGCAGAACTGCAGTGGCAAAGCCTGCCCTGGATTTAGAGTAGAGAGGCAAATGATAATGCTTTGTAAAGGTTTGAACAGAACTCCAAGTAGCAGCCTCTAGAATGTCTTGGTTGGTACTCCCCTTAGGAAGGCTGCTGAAGTAGCTGCAGCTCTGGTGGAATGAGACCTAATGCCTTTGAGCAAAGGTTTACCATGGTGTAAGTAGCAAAAACGGCTGCAGTGGCTTATCCACTTTGTCAGCTGGTGACATAACCTCACATTTTTTTCTTGCCATCGGAGCCTGAAGCACAGTGCTGGTCAGTGTGTCAGTTCGTCCACAACAGAGAAGGAAGATGTCTAAAGCTGTGTACCCCATTGTGGAGCTATTCATATGTTTCTTGACTAATGTCAGACAAACGTTAACAGTCTCTGCTGTGGCAAGCAGGTTCACACCAGTACTTTCACTCCTTTTGTGTAACTTGTTTATTCCCAGAACACAATGCACCAAACTGTTGGTTCTGTGCTTGCTTTAACAGTAGTACATTCAAGTGTAGGGCTAAGTTTTAGCTAAGGACTTCAGCAAGTTGCTAGGGCCTTTGCATGCTATGTCTCTCACTAGTTGAGCCAAGAATGATCCCTCTAGGTGTAAGAAGGAAAAGCACCCAAAACTTAGGTTACTGGGTGATGTGTTTTCACCTTTCACCAGTGAACCCAGGCTTGTTATTGTTGAAGAATGTGAGACATTTTTCCAGTCACCTGCAATGACGGAGGGTGTGGTGAGGCTTGTAGTAAGATCTATTTGGAGTCCGAAACACCACTGCATTCCTTTTTCTCTATACAAGCTGAAGGACTTAGCTCATCAGTTGGATCTGGAGCCCCTTTGCAGGTTCCAGCTTCCGACAACTGCTGTCAGACTTTCAAACAGGTGTCTGGAGTCTCTCATCATCAGGAGATTGCCTCTGTTCACCATCCCCAGGATTCAGCTCTTATGGGGATTCTGATTCTAATGAGAACCTTGCCTTAGCCTATTCCCCTGAGGACATTTCCTCTGGGGAGATCTTACATGCTGTGAGGGAATATTTTCAGTGGGAAACACAGGGCTATCCACAATCCAAGAAGAGGGTTAGGGAATTTCTAAAACTCCCTGAGCACAAACCTCTTGCCATTCTTCCAGTTTTAGAGGTAGTGGACATTGCCTGGTTGGATTCTTCCTTTCATCCATATTCCCTCCCTCATGCCCCTCGGAAACCTGTTAGATTGTGCAGGTTTCTGGATTCCCACAGACACCTTTTCAAGAGCCGTGCAGCAGACCCTGGTGGTGACTCAAGGTTCTAAGGGAGCTAAAGTTAACAATTCCAAAAATTCCCTGCCAACTGACAAAGAAAGCATAGCCTTGGACTGGTTTGGAAAGAAAGTCTATACCTGTGGTACCCTGGTCATGAGGGCTTTGAATTGCCAGTTTTATATGGTAAAGTATCAGGAAACCATTTCAGACCAGATGAAGTAAAAACTGGTGGGGACTGTAAAGAAGGCCATCGCTAGACCTATGTATTTGTTACTCTCAAGTAGATAAGCACTTCTTACACTGCAGCTGTGATGCTCTGGAATCTTCTACCAGGGCAGCATCTACAGGATTCATTATTAGAAGACATGTCTGGCTGAGGGAGCAATCCCTGCCTGAACATTTGAAATCTAGTGCCGTGGATGCTCATTTGAACAAAGATTTCCTTTTTGACCCCAGGCTGAAGCTGTGCTTAAGAAGATGGAGGATAAGGCCAAGTCCATGCAGACGGTCAAGGACTTTTTTCAGGTTCAGCCTGCTCACTTCAGCCACAGTTATCCTACCAAACACTGGTCCTTTCCAGCCTCCCTATCTAAGCCCAGACATAGGAGACCTTGAAGGGAAAGGAGTCAAAGGCAGCACTTGTGACCAAGACAGTGGCAAGCAGATTCCAATATGCCTGGGCGGTTCCAGCAGCAGGGGCAATCATGACTGTTCCATGAGACTCCCTTTCCTACTCCTCTCAAGTCTCACCCCCTCCTTTCCTTCCTACCCCCTCTTAGACTAAATGTGGACCTATTAAAGAACTGGACTGTCATTGCCAAGGATCATTGCGTACTGAAAATCATGCAAAGCGGTTACAAAGTTCTTTTCTGACTGCCTCTGATTCAGTCAGGTTTCCCAGATATTTCACCAAACCAACAAACAGAAGCCTTAAAGCAAATACAGCTCCAGTGCACCCAAGATTGTGTAGAACCAGAACCAAACATATTACATGGCTAAGGATTTTACTCCAGGCCTTTCCTTGTCCCCAGAAAAGAGGGTACCTGCAGGCCTGTTCTAGACCTATCAAGGCTCAACAGATTCTTGCATGCGCCATAATTCTAAATACCAGCCCTTCAAAAATTGTAGCGCATGATCTCATCCAAAGCTTATGTGGTAACCTTAGATCTGAAGAACACATGCCTCCACATTTCTGTAGAAAAATCTCATAGGAGGGTCTTCAGCTTCAGAGCAGGTGTGAGGCATTATCGATTCTGTGCTCTTCCTTTTGTCTTGTCTACTACTCCCAGAGTTTTTACAAAATGCCTATCACCAGTAATAGTCTTCTGCATGTCAAAGGACATTCAAATTTACCCTTACTTAGATGACTGCTTTAGTTAAGCAACAAATCTAGAAAAACTCAAAGCAGATCTGCTGTACACCCAAGAGATCCTAGCTTCACTGCCGTTCACCATCAGTACCGAAAAGTGTTAGACTATCCCTACAAACACATTTGTGTTACTGGGGGCTTGCTGCGGTCCTCACTTCAGAAAGCCTTCCTTCCTCCAGACAAGATTGCCGTTCTATTTCTGGACTTCCAAAAGCTCCTTCTCAGGAACTACCTCACAGCCAGAAAGTTCCTCCAAGCTTTGGTTTACATGGCCTTTTGTATCCTCATAATACCTCTGGTCAGACTACATATGAGGAAGCTGCAGTGGTACCACAGAAATGTGTGGTACCACCATTCTCAGTCCCTCAACTTCAGGGTGAAACTTCTCCCTTGTCTCAGGAAAAAGTTTGCCTGTTGGGCCAGAGCATGCTCCCTCAGCCTAAGCCTTCCCTTCAGGTTTATCCCTCATGACCAAACTTTGTCTACGGATGTCTCGGAAATAGTCTGATTGGCCCACTACAACATTTTGCAAACTAAGGTCAGATGAGACTGCCAGTTCACGAACAAACACATCAACCTAAAAAAACTGGTAGCAGTCCAAAAATTGTCTGATTGTCTTTAAAGATCATTGGAAACCAGGAAGAAGTTGTGTCTTTCTGCTTTTCCCGGTTAGGGGTCGCCACAGCAGAACTCTGGTCTGCTAATGATTGGCAGTAGATTTTTACATGCCGAGTTGTCGGACCTGATGCACAACCTTCAACAAAGGTACACCCATTCACGCACGTCTCCGCACAGAAGACGCTCTAGCTGAGAATCGAACCGGACAACGTCTTACTGTGAGGCGACAACGCTACCGGACATACTCCTAGTAAACACAGTTATGTGATACATAAACAAGCTGGGGTTAGTCTTACACTTTATCGCTTTATCACTTAGCCATGTACTTTTAGTAAATTGCAAACTCCCTAGGTCTGCACCTCATGGCATAGTACCTACCAGGTGAAACCATTCATCTGGCAGATCACCAAAGCAGGAGCCTAGCAGACCTTCATGAGTGGCAACTGCATTGGGAAGTTTTTTTTCAGCATAGCTAGAGAATGGTGTGTGCAAGAGATGGACATTTTTACCACCAAAGAAAATGCTCTCTTGAAAAAGTTTTGCTTGACTTGACCAAAACAATGTCAGCCTGGAAGACAGATAGCATCTCCTTCCCTTTCACAGGCCTGTCCCTCCATGTCTTCCACCCAAATACCTTTGCTGCCCAAGGTACTGCTGAAGATAAGGGAATAAGGGCCAAGGGTCCTTCTGATGGCCTCAGATTATTCCAGGGCAGCACTGGTATCCTATAATGCTCAATCTAAGCAAGAAAGAACCATGGTTGCTGCCCCAATGAGTTGACCTATTAACACAGAACAAGGGCATCATCATGCACCTCAACCTGAACACACTCAAATTTACATCTTGGATGATACCATGACACCCTTTAAGGTGACACCCCTTCAACAAACAAGTATTGGTCTTACTTGCCAAATGGAAGAAATTCACTATATGATGCAGACAAAAGGGGTTGATTCCCTTAATCTTTCATACTTAATCAAAAGTTTTTGACAAAGGACATTCTTATTCCTCTATTAAAATTTACGCTTCAGCAATTTCAACTTTTCTGCCTAATGAACCCATCCTCTCATTAAAGTTCCAGAGACTTCTTATACACATTAGCCCCCCCCCTCCCCCCCGAAAAAAACTCCTGTTCCCCTGTGGGATATCTGTTTCATTCTGGAGAAGCTCACCCTCCCACCTTTTGAGCCAGCTGCCTCTGCAGACGTCAAATTCCTGACCTGGAAGGCAGCCTTTCTGCTAACCATTACTTCAGCTAGAAGGGTTTCAGAGCTTCAAGCCCTTGTATGTGTGGAATCTTTCATTACTTTCCACCTTGACAGAGTCTCAGGACCAACCCTTCCTTTTTGCTTAAAGTGGTTACAGAGATTTCTTTAAACCAGACCATCCACTTGCCTGCCTTCTTTTCTAACCCTCAAATGAGGGAAAGAATCCCCCATGCTTTGGATGCACGTAGGTAACTGCATTACTGCTTGGACAGAACCAGAGATGTCAGGAGGTCTGACCAGCTTTTTGTGGCCTTTGTCTGTAGCTCTGAGGAAAGATCAATTTCTAAACAAACAATATTCAAATATATCTCCAACAGTATCTTGTTTTGCTACAACCATCATGGAAAGTAGCCACCAAGACCCTGTGAGATCACATTCCACTAGAGCTACTGCTACGTCTTCAGCCTTTCTTAAAGGGGTGGCCACTAAGGACTTTTTGGAAGCTGATACTTGGTCCTTTGTGCATACTTTCACAAAACATTATCACCTTCCATCCTTCTTCAAGTCCAGAGTGGTGTTTGCCACTGCCATCTTGCAGGACATCCTTTCCTTTCCATAAACTTTCCATCCACCCTTCTTTTACCTTTGGGATTCATCCCATCAGTTATGACTGTAGCAGCGAAACAAAAGAATATAGTACGGTTGTGTACACTTACCATAAATGTAGTTGTTCAAATGTATTTACTGTTACTGTATTCTTTCCCTCCTTCCTTACCGTCTTGCTCCATGAGATTGGCATGGGCGTTCTTCGCTCTAGTCCCAGGATGTTTCCTCCTCCTCTGTACATACTCTGTAGTTTCTGAGCTTAGGCCCTTGACCTTAGGGACCTGTTAGAGGGCATCTGTCTATTGGGACAAGAAAGTACTGTGGTTATAGTGCCGGTTGACTCCCTTTATACCTAGATATATTTACTTCAGTCAGGGTGTCCACTGTCTTCAGGAGGAGGAGGAGGAGAAAACTCATTGATAAGTCTGGCCAGCCAAGGGCTTCCACAGCAGGAAGTCCCATCAATTATGACTGCAGCAGTGAATACACACAAACATCTACATTTATGGTAAGTGTACACAGCTGTACTTTCTTAACATGGAAGACTATATTATTTACTACTCTGGCCTCTGCTAGAAGTATATCTGAATGGCAAGCACTTATGGTGACTTATCCCTTTCTCATATCTCATAAAAATATGGTAATCTTGAGAACTAATCCTTCTTTTATGCCAGAAGTGATTTCAAAGTTTGCTTTGACTAAATGTATTCATCTCCTTGTGTTCTTTCCTGAACTAAAAAAAAATAGGGGTGGAGGAGGAGGATGAGAAAGAGAGAGAGAGAAAGAGAAAATTCTACACTCTGGATGTACACAGGCAACTCTGATATTACACTGACAAGACAAAGAACTTCAGAACTTCTACTCAACGTGTTTGTTGTATGAAGGTAAGAAAAGAGGTCAATTAGTAAAAAGTCAGAGATTTTTGAAGTGGTTCCATACATTGCAGTTTTGTTATTCCCATCATGACAAGTTACTTCTCTAGGGCTAGGGTAGGATTTGCTAGACTGTGTTCTCGAAGCTCCTGGACTCTAATCCCCCCCCCCCCCACTTTTTGTCTAAGCTTTGGTATTCATCTTGTGTAGCTAGGCTACTGTAACAATTGTTGAATGATGAACATAGTACTGTTGTGTGATTACTCTTAAAATAATAGATGTTTTAGTAGATCACTGTTGCAGTACAAACACCCTCCCCCATGTTGGTTGCTACGCCGGGGGGGGGGGGCTGGGCTATCTTCACCTGTTTTCCTAGCACATACTTGCAGTACCAGGGTTTTAACCTCCATTTTCTCTGGTAGCAAGAAATCTCTGAATTTTGGCTGGCTCCAGTAGGCGTTCAGGTGCATGGAATGTGCTCTATAGCTTTGGAAGCTGACCAGATGTCTGATCCTTGGCAGGATATATCCAGTGTAGCTTTGACTAAGTACAGCAGTGATCTGTTCGAACGTGTACTATTTTAGCAAGATTACCTACATAACTGAACTTTGTTTCTCATTGGATGAGGTTGGACCGTGTGATACAGGAGTTCAACCCATCCATCTAGCCTGATTTGTACCATCAAAGCACGTGGCAGCTACAGGTCCATGGTGTGAGAAAAATATGTTAAAGTGTGCCAGTTTTGGAGTATTTGAAGATAAAGTCCCGCCAATTTATCCCTTCAGGAAGCCTACTTACAGATCACCTGGTTTGGTGAGTCATGTGCTGTTTTCCTGACTGTCCAGTGAATCTGTGTGTTAAGCCATCTCCTGGATTATAGCACATTTACCTTATTTGATATCTGATGATATAACATCTGTTAGTTAATATGCTTTGAAAAAGGGACACTGAGTTTGAATGTTTTGTTGGGTGGCATACTGTTAAATCATAGAAACTGCTAAGGAAACTGACATGTTACTTAACATGATGTACCAGCTGTTATGCTGAAGAAGAATATTCTTGTACCCTAAGCCCTTTCTTTGAGCAGTGGAACACTTGTAGTCTGATAGATGCCTTGTGAAAATGCGTTTCAGTCCATTTGGATCTTTGTAGACTAGAGAGCAGCTCTGGTACTGCAGAAAAAGTTTTTTGGCATTGGCACTCATTTCTGCTGTTGTTTCTCTTAGCTGTGGAAGAAGGTGTGAACAGGTAATAGGTGTACCAGGCCAGTGGGGTGGTTGTGGGTATATACTGACAATTTGAGTGCTGTATCTGCTTATTGCTGATTATATACTGTATAGCATTTTGTAGTGTTAAGTCAGTTGAGTGTTTGTATATTGTTTTCTGGGTTTTATACTGAAAATTTAGGTGTGCCCCATGTTTTCCTGACAGGCAGGAAAGTATAAATCAGCTCCTGAAGAATATGTTTGACCAAGAGAGGACGGAGAGCTGCATTGTAAACGGAACTCAAGTGCTTCTAACCTTATTGGAGACCAGACGACTGGGGTAAGTCTCAAGATAAAACTACACACACACACACACACACACACTCGAAATGTCAGAACCCTTTTATAACAGTCTGTTGTAGAACATATTATGGTGCTTGAGATTTTTGTTTATGTAAGCAGCATTGTTTTTATTTAATGGAATGTTGTAGAATGTTTGCTTTTGTATTAGGTGGACAAAAGTATTTGTAGTAGTTTACAAGTTTAGACAAAAAACAAAGAGCACTGAATTATATTAAGAAGTGCTGGGTGCAAATAGCAATGTTGCAGGTGACGCACATTTGGCTAGAAATAAGCTTATGAATTTGACAACGAATATTGCAGGGTGGACTTTCAGCAAAGTGTTAGGGACAAACAAAAGATTGAGTCATAATATTGATTGTTAGAGGGACTCCAAGAAAAAAAAGGCAGTAATGATAGATGAGTGGTAGTAAGGGGTTATTGTCAGGGGAGGAAGATTAAGCAGGCGTGCATTAATATTTCACCTTCAGCTGCTGTTGTGAAACTTGATAGAATTGTGGGTGAAATAATCAGCTTTCAGTAGGAAATATTATTTGTGGTTTGCAATACTGAGGATGTATCAGGGAGATCTAGAAGTGGAATTATAACAAAAGAGGGTAGACTTTTGAAAAAATGTATGCGAATATTTGGTATGAAAGATGTGATTTCTGTTGTAGGAACACAGAATTTTTATATTACTCCCAAGGCTGTACAGTAACTGAGCTAGACTGGTTCATAAATCATATTTCACAGAACCATGTGTATTTAATTGTAAGCTTTGATAGACATCCGAAAACTATTTCAGATAATGTAACAGTAAAAATCAAGGTAAAAATGCATGGTAATGAAATAAAAATGATAAACTGATGTATCTCTTAAAAACAGGAAGGTAAATAATTAGTGGAGTGATTTGAGAGCTGGTATGGAAGATAAAAATATCTTCAGAGCCGGTGGCTAGTGAGTGTGACAAAATAAAATTGGAGTTTAAAAATGTGGTAGAAATAAGAGAAAAAGGATATAGGGATTAATAGGAATTATTTTGGAAGGATTGACAAGCAGCTATTTTTATTCTCGGAAAAAGAAAGAAAAGTCGATTAATTAAGCAACTATTTTTGATAACTGCAGAGCACAAATATGTTTAGCATAAGGAGGACTTGGGCCAAAAAGAATGTTTTGTTGCTAAACCTATGGAGCCTACAACAAGAGAAATAATCAGAGATCCTATAGAAGTAGTAGAGGTGTTTTGGAAATTTTGTGAGAATTTATACAAAGCAGAGGAATGTGAAAACCAAGAAAAGGCATAAATGGAAATACTTAAGGAAGGCTTAACTATGCCAGGGTTAGAGGGAGATGACACTCTTATGAACAGCTAAGATTAGAAGAAATGGGATATCAGCAGTGATGTATAAAATCAAATGGGAAGTCTTCAGGAACAAACGGTATTCCTGTTGAAGTTTGGAAGTTGGGAGAGAAGAAACTGATAAGAGTCGAAAGAATTTGTTTAACAGCATTTGGGGGTGGGGTGTTACAAACATCTTGGAAGAAAGCTGTAGTCACTGTGTTACTTAAAATGGGTAATGACCCTTCCGATCCAGCTTCATATAGATCCATTTCAGTTTTAAAACAGTATGTATAAAGTGTTTGCCTATATTGGCTAAGAGAAAGGCAAAGGCTTTGCAAAATTTGATAGATATGGATCAGTGTGGCTTTGTAGAAGGGAGGCAAACATTTAACACCGTTAATAGAACCATGATTATCCAGGAAAGAAGAATGTAAGAAAACTCTTCTATTTATTTGTCTTGATGCAGATAGTCAGCTGGGATTTTAATTAGGGGAGTGGTAGCATTTGCATTTTCTGATAGAATAATATAATTAAATTAGGAGGATGAGGCTGTATGAAGGGTCCTAGTTTTGAATTAAGGAAGGGAGGTTCCTCTCCAACAAGCTGTGTTTGAATAGAGGAACCAGGCAGTTTTGCCCTCTTACTCTTTTATTCACTTTATATTTAAAACCACTGGCAAGGAAAATAAGAGACTTACAAATTCAAGGATGTAAATGATATGGCAGTCAAGCAAAGTTAACTTTTCAGATGATATAACTTTGTACTTGATAAATCCAGAAAATACATTTTGAGATAGTTTTAAAGTCTTTTCAGGGCATAAAAGTGATGAAGATAAAGCAAAAGATGTAGCAGTAAACTGTGTACCCACTCTTGAACTCGTTCGGCAATACCCAAATTTAGGTGTATGGATTAAAAATAATTGTTATGGCAGCTAAGGGTAAATCTATGTTTGAACGTTGAATGACTAGAACATTGAAGTTCATAACATTGATTCCAAATAAGTGAAATGGCATAATATCGAAGTGCCACAAAAGCTTACTATATATACCAACTCAGATATCGCACTATAGCTGAGAAAGGGCAAACTTCCAATCCCAGCTGTTCCACAGTCTTGCACCATCACCCACTTCCCTTGTGCAAAATTTTTAATTTCACTTTTGTGGCACTTCAGTATTGTACCATTTCACTCATTCTGGGTCTCTGTTATGAATGGCGATGTTTTTTGCTCATTTGATGTTCGAACATAGATTTGCTAAGAATATGTGGGAAACGAGTAAACTAAAGATAATTTAAAAAAATGAGAAACTTGAAGTGCTTGATTATGGATAGTAAGATACAAGCAGTTACAGGTCATTCATATTTTATTTGCACAAAGGAGAAGTCGTGTATGATAAAGAGTTGAAGATATTTATTGGAGAGAGAAAGCAGGCAAGTTGATTCTCTCCTTAGAACTATGTGGTTTAGGATGATTTGATTTGAATGGGTACCGTAGAGATATGCAGTTAAGGCTTGTATACATAATGCAAACAAAAGATTATAAATCAAAGAAAACAATTAGCAAAGGAACCAATGTATTGTAAGCAAATAACTAGAGAGGAAAGGTAATGGAGTAGAATGAGGCCAAGCAGAAAACTGGACTGCAGGTTAGAGACAGCCTTCCCTGCCAGGGATTGGTAGTAGAGAGTAGTCAAAGAGAAAGAGATGGGGAATACCAGGTGAAAGACTAGCTTTGGTGTAGATTTTAGTGGAGGCTAGAACAGAAACTGCTGTTAAAAAAGGAATTAATAGAATATATGAAGTTTTGCAAGATAAAATCTCATCAGAGGAGATTGGAAAGAGATGAAGAAAAAGCAGTTTACAAAGGAACAATGGGATGCAATCTTATGTCTCCCAGGTATGTATCAAAATCTAAAAGGTTTAGGATTTTTGCTTGGAAGTGTTTGCATAGATATTTTATACCCAAAGCAGACTTCAGAGGATTTTTTCTCAGTTAGCAAATGCTGGAGGTATCATGGGAAGAGGAGGTAATTGGTAACATGTTTTTTTGGGAAACTAATGAGTTGGCAGATTTAAAAAAAAATCCCTGCAGGGTGCTTCATCAGAAAATATTCAGGGAGCATATCACTGTATCTAAGGAAACAATCCTTTTAAGCTAGGACATAGGATCCGAATTGAGTAGAAACAGTAAGGCTTTACTGAGTTCAGTGCTGTTGATTGTCAGAAGAAGCAATTACTAGAAAATTAAAATCAGTATCTAGACCAGCTGTAGTTGAAGTACTGAATATTATGAAGGATATAAAAAAAAAACAAAATTGGCATCTTTAGAAAAGAAGAGGTGCAAATTACATAGAAGGAAGTATAATTCATGGGAACAATGCATGCAGATTAATGTCCAGGAGCAGGAATGAGGTTTAAGAGAAGGTAGGAATTGAGCAAAGCAGACTAAGCTGTTTAACAGGTAGCAGACTTATCTTTTGTGCTAGAAGATCAGAAGGCTGTCGATTCTGTTCGTACATCAGGTAGTTGGATTAGTTTTTCAGCTTTGACAACTGCAGTGCAGTGCAATGGAAGGTGATGGATAAGACCCTGAACCGAGGCCTCATCTACCTGAGTTGGTGGCAGCTTAGGTAAATGGAAAAGATCCCACCGCAGCTATCAATAGTAGTATTAAAGTTTCCTGATTTTCTGTCCAGATTTTACTTGGACCCAGTGGAGTATCATCTTGTGTCTTCTCTGAAAAGAGGCTGTTGGCCTAAGAGGACCAACACTGTCAACAAAGTTTAAGTAATTAAAACAAAATTGTCATGTTAGAATGAATTGTAATTATTAAAAACAGGACATGTACAGTGCATGAAAAATGTTAACTGTGGTTTCCTTTCTCTTCTAGTAGTGAATGTTTAGCTGTTTGCCGCTGTCTAAAACAGGATTTAATAAAAAGTAAAAAAAAAAAAAGTGTAGTTGTGGTGAACGGGATACTTGTTTTTATTTATGTAGCCAGCAGCATTTGTAGCTGGAGAAGTTTCTCGGTTTTTGTCTTTCTTCTCATTCATTTTTTTATTTATATTACTTGCAGTGTGGGTACACAATTGGAAGTTTAGTTATTTGTATTAAGTAATCAGCAGTATTTATAGCTAAGTTTGTGTAGTAGGCTTGTTACTTTATTTTATGCATGCGTTTATTCATTTATGGATTCATTTTATGGAAGCATCAGCATTTGTAGCCAGGGATACATAGTAAACTTTTAGTGTTTTTTATTTATTTTGTTGAGTAACAGTTTTTGCATTTAAGGATGTTTATGACATTCACTTAATTATTTTATGGGGATGACAATATTTGCAAAAGGGATTTAGTTTGACTCTGTCCACATGACTCTCCTCATCTGAAGTGTAAGCTTTGCAGTCACCACTCAAATTAACAAGTTCTCCAAGGAAGTGACTATTGCATGGCGAAACGAGTGATGTTGATAATGTGTTGTCCATCTTATGGAAACTGAATGCATGGGCACAAATTGCTTTAACTAAGTAGGGTACCATGACCCTAGGTACTGCTTTGACAAGACAGATTTTCATTCTGTTTCAGGCTTCCTCCACACTGTCATCAATTATCCAGGCTTCATTTTTTTCCAGCAAAACCAGAATGCATGGTTGTCTCTCTTTCTCCGCCATGTATGTGCCCTAGTTTGTATTCATTGGTTGATTGGACCCCTTGGGAGAAAGTGGGGGCCATGTGGAGGTTATTGATCTTGCTCTCTCCTTTTGTATTGTACATTAATGTTGAAGTGTTTGCAGTTCTTTTGTTTGAAATTAACCAGAATGGTTAATGATGTTTCTTTCTTAAGCCTCCTCCAGAAGACCTGCCCTTTGGAGGGGGGCCATGGTATAGTGGAGAAACATACTGGATTGGCTTCAGTATCTCTTACTGCTTTCCAAAGGAACATGCTAATAGATTCTTGTGGGTGAAGAATCTGGAAGCTTGATTACATCTTTCTTAGGATGCCATTTATACAGGCTGAGGATATCTTTCCTTTCACATGTTATTACATAAAAATATGGATCAGCTTTGGAGAAGAAAATCAGATATGATTTCATCAACATTTTGCTAGCCAGTAGAAGTAGAGAAGACTGACTTATCTTCCTCTTGGTAGAGCTATGTTTTTTAGTCAGGATACAAGCAGAAAATAAGGTGTAGCTACCCTGACAGTTGAGTTGTGTATGCCCTCTTTTTTGATTTTGGTAGTATCCCAGTTCCTTTGGAAGGTTTCTACTCTGCTGGACTCATTATACTGTAAGGTTGTAAAACAGCTGAAGAGGCGCAATTCTGATAGTGTTGTCAGTGCAACGAATATTCCATTATCTGAGTTGGCTGCACGTGCCAGTTTTCAGCAGCTAACAGTCAGTTGCTCCTTCTGCGAGTGCTTCTGTCACAGTTGCTTAGGCATAATTACCAAACAGTGTTATTTGCTCACCTGCAGTTTGCTTGCTCTCTGTATGAATGGTTTCATGTTCTTCATATTGATCACTAGTGCAGTAGCCAAAGCTGTATGGGTTATATTCTCCACATGTATTTCAGCTGGCCAGCTTCCAAAGCTTCAGGGCACCTTCCACATGCCCAAACCCTTAGCTTGAGTTGAATTGACCAAAAAGAGAGGTTTGGATGCTAAGCCCTTCAGAGCTTTTCTGATGCCGAAGAGTATGCTCCTCTGAGGCTTTCAGGGATTGACGGTTGACTTGTGTTGTTACTTTGGTGGGCAGATAAGTTACATGGGGGGGGGGGGTTCTTTTTAAAAAATTATTAGTTTGATAACACTTTCCTTTTCAGAAAAGACATTTTAAAGCTAGGAGTTTGTGCTTTAACAGACTCTTATAAGACTTTATTGTACTTTTAAATGGGAACCCTATTTCTTTTCCTTGTCAGTTTAAAAGTTGTGTAAAGTGTCTTAAGATTTTTGTTTTTGGTGAATAAATTGTTTATTTTACTTTGAGTGATGGCAAAGTGTTTTAAAAGGCTTTTTTGCTGTGTTTTTTCTGTGAAAAAGTGACTTTTAAAGACTTTAAAGTTTTTACCAACTTTTGCTGTTTGTTTTCCCCAGGTAAGAGGTGCCATTTTTGGCTTGACCATGGAACAAACTGTCAATCTCATGGTTGGCCAAACTTCGTCAGAGAAAGAAAAAGTAAAGCAAACAGCCTTTGCCTCCATAGCAGACTAGCAGTTTGCCTCAGCCGCAAGTGGTTGACTTTGTTGTGGCCATTAGTTGTACCTCAGACCACTCATTTTTTACTCCAGATGCCTTTGGTGTTGCACCTCAGCAACTATGACTGGGGGTTATCTACATCCTCTGCTCGGCTGTTGGGGTCCTCTCAGTGGGCAAGAGAGAACCAGTCATGTTGGTCCTCGACGAGAGAACAGGGAGGCTTCCCTGTTTTGTTAGAATGTTATGCCCATTCCTGGGGAGGTTGATGCTGCCATTAACACTGTTTGTCCCATTTTTCCTGTACAAAAAAAAAAAGCAGAAACCTAAACATGTATCTCCTACTCCTCAAATTTTCCTTGGACAGGAATAATTTTCTGGGTGTGGCTCAGGGTTTAATTCAGGCTATTGCTCCTTCTTATAAAATCGTTTCTAGTAAAAGAAAGAGGACTACCTCTTGTCCCGAAGAGTTTCAGGATTCTGAATCTGGACTGGAAGACAGAGGGACAGATACAGGGTTTTCTCCTCTTGATTTCTGATTCAGAATCAGAGGAGAGCTCAATATCTGATTCTCTCTGTGCGGTTTATCATTCTCTGAGACTAGTTCCAAAATGTCTGAGTGTTTTTAGTGGGAGAACATTGAGATTTCTCAGTCTCTCAGAAAATACTGAGCTGTTACAAAAAGGAATTTCCAGAACATTCACCTATTCCTCCAGTTCTGTCAGCTTTGTTGGATGAGTGAGTTAATGCATTTAGTTTTCCTACTAGTCAGCCATCTGCCATAAAAGGCAGATAGGCTTTATAAGGCACCTCAGACTTTTAAGTTTTTATACACTCTTCCCATACCTGATGCTAAACACTTAATGCCAATCCTGCTCTTCTTTCTGATAAGGGTGGGAAGATCATTGATAAGAATGGGAAAAAGCGTATTCTTCTGCAACTTTGACTTTCAGAATTTTGAATTATCAGGTTGATATGTTAAGGTTTGTTCTAATTGTGAAAGTATGAGGAGTGTTTTGTCACTACACATCTGCACTTATGCATATGATTCCGTTAATACTTCTTCATGGGCCTTGGTCACAGGCCTTGTGTTGAAGAGATTTGCCTGGTTGCATTCTCAGAACCTTTCAGATGATAATAAAAATGAAATTGTAAATTCTCCTTTCAATACAGTTTTAGTTTTTAGCTCCTTTGCTGCAGAGGTGATCAAAAAGTCAGAATGACTATTTAAGGGACCTTGCACGCCCCCCCCCCCCCCGCCCCCTCCGGGCTGTTCCTTTTTTCCCCTTTCAGAAAGTCTGAATCTCCCGTTTTTTTTCTTTGGCAATAGGTAGTTTCAGACAAGTGGGTTTTGAAGATCATTCATCAAGGTTACAGATGGCAGTGGGAAGAAATTCCTCCTTTGCAGGGGTGTAATCCCTAGTTCACTAGACCACACTCTTATTTCCACCTGTTCTTCATATGATATCACAGAGAGTGACAGAACCAGTTCATCTTTCCTAGGTGGGAAAAGGTTTTCTTCAAGGATGTTTTTAGTGCCAAAGAAATAAAATGCATGGAAACCAGTTTTGGATCTTTCTTTCCTAAACCTGTTTTTGATGGTGCCCAAGTTTAAAATGCTGTACTTCAAAACCTGTTATGTCTTCTTTCTCATTCAAGTATCCTAATAACTCTAGATTTAAAAGATGCTTATTACATCCGTGTTCATCCAGACTTCAGATGTTTTTTATGGTTTTGTATGTCTGGATCACATTATCATTTCATTGCCGTACCCTTTGGACTATTCACTACTCCAAGTATTTAAAAGGTGCCTAGCTGTAGTTTAAGCTCATTGCATCCTACAGGGTAGCCACATTTTTCCTTATTTAGATGATTTGCTTATCATTATTGCAGAGTATTTTTCAAAGCGTCATGAATCTGTCACTTGGGTGTGAGATTTCTTGCACAATCTGGGATTCCAAGAGAACATTCAAAAGTCTTTTTTTGACCCTTTCACACAAGATTGTGTTCCCGGTGTGTCAGCTAGACACTTCATTTCAAAGAGCTTTATTCCATGGGAAAAAAAATTGATTTATATCTAGATCTATTTCTAAGGTTTTCCACTCAGACTTTGGTCACTACGAGGGAGTACCCCAGGATTTTGAATCTTATGATATCTGTGGATGTACTTCGTGTTTCACTGTTGCAGTCATCACTTGTGGGTTATCCCTGCTGGTTTGCCCTAGGCTGGCCCGAATACCAGAGTAAAGGATTTCCTTCCTGTGTCAGCTGACTGGTGACTGAGGCTGACGTCAGGTTGTCAGGGCTATAAAATGAGGCAGCCGACGCCATTACATCAGTCTTTCTTGCCATGGAGTCCAAAGTAGAAGTAGTTCATGAGTGCATCGGTCGGCCGTTGCCAGAGTGAGGGAAGTACCCCATTGGGGAACCTTTTCTTGCTTTTATCCGATGTCAGAGAAAGTTATTAATTGTTTCAGTTGTGGAAAACAGATCCCACACCGAAACTTTCATACCCTGTGTGTCACCTGCCTAGGCCCAGACCATGACTTCCCTGGACGTCGGTTCTGTGCTCTGTTTAATTCTAAAACTATTAGGAGAAGAGCTGAAGTTGTAGATAGATAATTCAGCGAGACTGTTTCTCACAACGAAATGGCATCAATCAGTCTGGCGGCTGTTGAATTGCCTAGAAAAAAAGAAAGATAAGGAATAGGATAGGCCTCAGAAAGTTAGGCCCTCTGACAACTCTGTTCCGAAGTCAGCTAGCCTTCCACCCGTTACAGTTGCTGAACTCAGTGAGGCATCTTTACAGCCCCTGATGCCAGCCGAAGAACCGTCACAGCCCTCTACTGAGTACGCCGCCAGGTCCATCTTCTCCCGCCAGTATGTTGGCCTTCAGTCATGCGGTTGGGTCAGGGGCCACTTCGCAGGCACTGGCTTCCGTAGAGACAGTGCCAACGACCAGTGTCAGGCAGACTCCAACAACCACGCCGCTGGTAAAACTAACCTTGTATAAGGGCGCTGAATCCACCACAACCAAGACTTAAGACTACCCCTAAAAAGACCCCATCCCAGGGACCCAGCCACCGACTTCCTTCCATCCAGCCTGCCACACAGTCACAGCAGCTGCTTAGAATTGCAGAAGATTTTATCACTCTGATTAGAGGCAACCCAGTTAAAAGGAAGAGGAACACTTCACCTGAGGCTCTTTCTGACCAGGAGTCAGAAGGGTCTAGACTAGAGTAGTCGGATACTTAAGACCAGCCATTTGCAGCATTTGAGGACTCTGATGCTGATGACCCCATTCCTACTGCCTCCCCACCTGAGGACCTCTCTTTCAGGGAAACTTTAAATTCCCTCAGGGAACATTTTCACAGGGAGGCACAGGATTGCCCTCAGTCAATGAAGAGACTGAGAGAGTTCCATGACCTGCCACAACATAAATATCTGGCCATTCCCCCAATCCTGGATGTGGTGGAGGATGCCTTTTTGGAATCTGCACTCACTTCGGACTAACTCCCCCCCCTGCCCCCAGGAAGCCAGACAGATATAGAGTGCAAGACACCCACAATTATCTTTTTAAAAACCCTGCAGCTGACTCAGAGGTCATTACTCAGGGTCCTAAGGGGGCTAGGGCTAGCTCATCTAAAAACACCATTCCAACTGATAAAGAGAGCAGAGCCTTACACTAGGAAAGAAGTTCTACATTATGGCTACCTTAGCTATTAGAGCTCTGAATTGTCAATTTCATATGCTGAAATACCAGGAAAATGTACTGGAATTATTGAAACAGAAAATGTCCACTTTACCACACAGCAGTACTACCAGGGAACTAGTGGATCTTTTATTTTCTAGCACACCCGGGTAGCCCAAGCATTCCCTGCATTGTGGGTTTGATGCCTTGGAAGATTTTAGCTGGGCTGCAAATGTTCTTCGTGTTTCAATGTTGATGTCATTACATTTGGGTAATCTGCTGGCAGGTTGCCTTCAGTCGGCCTGAATTCCAAAGTCTTGGGTCCTGCGTCAGTTGCTGTCTCCTCTTCCATGATGTCAGGTCGTCAAGGGTATAAAACATGCAGCCGACGCCATTTTCTTTAGTCTTTCTTGCCGCGCGGTGCCCGAAGCAGAAGTATTTCGCAAGTGCGGGTCGGCCGACTACTGAAATATTCGCGTTTAAGTTTCAGAACCGAAGTCTTCAATAAAGCTAAGTACCCCATTGGGGAAACTTTTTTCTTGCTTTTTACCGATGTCAGAAAAAGTTAATAATTGTATTACTTGTGGGAAGCAAATACCTCATAAGGATTTCCATTTATACTGTATTCCTTGCCTAGGCCCTGATCACAATGTGCCTGGCTGTCGGTTTTGTGCTAGATTTAACCAACGCACTATTAAGCGTCGGTATATTTTTGCATCTAAGTATTTTGGAAACAGATTTAACTACCCAGAGATGTCGTCGGATAGCAATCCGACTACCGGAGTACATAAAAAACGCAAAGAAAAGGACAGAGAAAGGCAGTCGAGATCCAAAACCGATGACAAAGCTTCTCCTAAGCCAGTCGCCGGTTCGCTGGTACTGAATGAGGTGCTTTCGCAGCCCCTGATACCCGCTACCTTTGAGTGGCAAGCCTCTACCGACACCCATGTGGTGTCCGGCATGCCGCAAGATACTCAAGGTATTGGACCGACGGATGTATCTCCCTCAGATGGGTCCAGAGCCTCTAAACAGGCACCAGCTTCTGAGGGTGTATTCAGACCTCAACATTTTTACATCAAAACGACGAAAGGTTGCCAAACCAAAGGCAAAGACACCTTCTAAAACTAAAAAAATGACGCCTGAGCCACGTCCACAGCCCTCTATGCCTAAAAAATAGATGATCAAAATGGCTGAAGACCTTATTACCTTGATCAGGGGTAAGATACTGACTATAAATCTTCAGATCAGGTATCTATTTCTTCTGATTCCTCTTCTGATCAGGAATTATCTTTACCTCCCTGTGAGGATTCTGTTGCTGAGGAGTCTATTCCATCTGCATCTCCACCTGAGGATTATTCATTTGGAGAAACCTTGCATACTTTGAGGGAGCATTTTCACTGGGAGAGTCAAGACTTCTCAGAATCAAAAAAGAGGCTTGGGGATTTCCTCCTTCTTCCTCAGCACAAGCCTTTAGCCATTCCCCCTGTGTTAGACATTGTGGATGATGTTTTTTTTGGAGTCAAGCCTGACCCCTGACTCTTTACCTCTGGCTCCCAGTAAGCCTGACAGGTATTACAGGATCCCTGACTCTCATAAATTTTTATTTAGAAACCCTGTTGCTGATCCTGAAACTGTTTCACAGGGTCCTAAGAGAGTTACGACCTCAACAGCAAAAAACCCTACCCCCTCCAACAGAGATTCCAGGGCGCTGGACAGATGGGGAAAAAAAGTTTATACATCTGCAACTATGGCATTCATTGCCTTAAACTGTCAATTTCATATGCTTAAGTACCAACAACATGTTATGGGATTGCTGAAACAGAAAATTATCTTGATTTCAGAATGTGCAGAAAACAAGGAATTGCAGGAGTTATTGCATACAGCTGAACAAGTTGGAAAGCATATTTTGCAATGTGGTTTTGATTCTTTAGAGGCCTCCTGCAGGGCCGCATTTACTGGATCTGTGATTAGGAGGCTTGCCTGGTTAAAGGAACAAAATTTACCTGATCATTTTAAAGGTAAATTGCTAGATGCACCTTTACAGCAGGATTCTCTTTTTGGTATTAAGGCAGAAGAGGTTTTAAAGAAAATGGAAGGCAAAGCTGTCTATGCAAACTGTTAAAGATTTCTTACAAGTGCGGCCACCTAGATTCAGTAGACACTGGCCTACAAAAAATTGGTCCTTTCCTGTGTCAGACAGAGCTCAAAGGGGCAAATCCAGACACCCTAAGGGTTCCAGGTACCAGGCTCAAGACTCATACAGGTCAAAGCAATGGGGCGCATCCACCTCCAAATCTGGAGGAGATAAAGTGCAAACCTACAGAAAGCAATCCCAATGACTTCCCTCTGCCTACAACAAGCACTTATCTTTTGGCAGCACCCATAGGGGAAAATTAGCACTTTTTGCTCAAAATTGGCAGTTAATAACCCAGGCCAAGTGGGTACTGAACATGGTATCACAGGGATACAGATTCTATTTCCACACTCTGCCAATGACAAATGGTTGGCCAGACCTGCCAAAAAAACAATGGGCAGAGGCACAGAAACAGGTTACGTTCCTCATGGATATGGGGGCCATTCAGATAGTACCAGAACAGGAAAAAGGACAAGGTTTTTACTCAAGACTGTTTGTTCTTCGTACCCATAAAGGACAAGGCCTGGCGGCCAATACTGGATTTATTGATTTTGAACACATACCTGGACATTCCAAAATTCAAAATGCTCACTTTACAACAGCTTCTACCCATGCTAGGCAAGAATGCTTGTCTGGTGACTTTAAACTTAAAAGAGGCATACCTGCATGTCCCAGTAAGACAGTCATGCAGAAGATACCTCAGATTCAAGGCTGGCTTAATGCATTACCAATTCTTTGCACTGCCCTTTGGCTTATCTACTGCGCCCAGGGTCTTTACAAAGTGCTTGGGACCAGTAATTGCATTTTGCAAACAAAGAAGTATTCAAATATATCCTTACTTGGACGACTGTGTCATTCAAGCAGAGAACAAGGACACTCTTCTACGACACCTGGCATTTGTGAAAAGGCTTCTAGCATGCCTAGGGTACACAATAAACAAAACAAAATCACAACTGGTACCCTCTCAAAAGATAACATTCCTGGGTGCAAGCTTGCATACAACTGCATAGATGGCTTACCTCACGCCAAACAAACAAAGGCAACTGACTACTTACTTCAAACTGATGGCAACAAAAACCCAGTCTTCTGCAAGACAGATTCTGCAGGCTCTGGGCTTCATGGCATCCTGCATCCTACTAATTCCATATGCAAGACTGCATATGAGGAAACTTCAATCTTACCTAAAAGGTTTATGGAGTCAGCATTCACACAGTCTGGAAACAATGATTCCTCTCATCCCCTGCCTGCAGCAGGAGTTTCTATGGTGGGCAAAGGCCTGTCGCCAAAACATGGGACGGCCCTTCACTCTACCCCCTGCCAACCAAATCTTAACAACAGACACAACAGAGAATGCCCCAGGGGGCCCACATGGCAGGAAGATGCATTCAGGGCATATGGGTACCAAATCAAATGCATCTGCATATCAATCAAAAAGAGATGCTAGCTGTTCAAAATGCCCTAACAGCATTCAAGGACTTACTTCATCCAAGACAACAACTGATAAAGATAGACAACAGCACAATCATGTGGTACATAAGCAAGGGGGCACACACTCATATCCCCTTTGCAGATTAGCCATGGCACTGTGGGACACAGCTTTGACTTACCAGATAAATCTTCAAGCTCAATCCCTGCCAGGAAAACAGAACACTCTGGCAGACGATTTAAGCAGAAACCTTATGGATCCTCACGAGTGGAAACTAAATCCACAAGTATTCAACATGATAACAGAGAAATGGGGGAGCCCAGACATAGATCTGTTTGTCTCTCCTCAAAATTATCAACTAAAAAGATTCTGCACAAGGACTTATCATAGATAAGTATGGAAAGTGGACGCCCTATCTTTCAAGTTGGGAAAACCTGCCAGTTTACACCTTTCCTCCACTGCCTCTTCTACCCAAGGTCCTCCTAAAAGTCAGACAAGAGAAGCCAAAGATGATATTAATTTCCCCGGACTGACCCCGCCAATACTGGTACCCAATCCTAAGGAATTTGTCTCAATAACCAGCTTGAACCTTGCCTCAAAGACCACAACTACTGTCCCAGCAAAACAATGAGATACTGCACAATCAACTACAGACTCTGAACCTGGCAGCATGGCTAATTATGTAATCATACCAACGACACCTCTCAGTAAAGCTGTGATGGATGTCATTTTGAAAGTCAGGATGCCTAGTACTAGAAAATCTTATGCTGACAAATGGAAGAGATTTTGTGCTTGGAATCAAGCACAAGGAACTGATGCAGCAGAACCACATATTCCTCAGATATTACAATACTTAACTGAGATGCTTGACAAAGGCCTATCTTTCTCATCAATCAAAATCCATGCCTCTGCCATTTTGGCTCATTACAATACAGAGCCACCAATCTTTTCTCATCCTTTACTAAAGCAGTATCTTAGAGGAGCCAAAAACCTAAGGTCTCCTAGAAGATCACCATTACCTGCATGGGACCTCAATTATGTGTTGGAAAAGCTCACCCTGCCTCCATATGAACCAGCTGCTACCGCTGATATGCATTTCTTATCATGGAAGACAGCTCTGCTACTAGCAATTACTTCAGCAAGAAGGGTTTTAGAGCTGCAGGCCCTCATGGCTGTAGAGCCTTTTATCATATTTTACCCAGACAGGGTGTCTCTGAGGACAAATCCTACTTTTATGCCTAAGGTGGTTTCCAGTGTGGCTCTTAACCAAACAATTCATCTGCCAACTTTTTATCCAAATCTGCAGAACAAAGGGAGAGAATTCTGCATTCCTTGGACGTACACAGACAGCTAAGATTCTACTTGAGCAGGAGAAAAGCTCTAAGAAAAACTGAGCAGTTACTAGTGTCATATGCTGCAGGATTAGAAGGAAAGGCTATCTCAAAGCAGACAATTTCATAGTGGATAAGCCACTCATCCATTTCTGCTACTTACACCATGGTAAACCTGTGCCCAAGGGCATTAGGTCTCATTCCACCAGAGCTGCAGCTACTTCGCCAGCCTTTCTCAGAGGAGTACCAACCAAAGACATTCTAGAGGCTGCTACTTGGAGTTCTGTTCACACCTTTACAAAGCATTACCATTTGCCTCTCTACTCTAAGTCCAGGGCAGGCTTTGCCACTGCAGTGCTGCAGGGCCTTATAGCCGCACCTAATGCTGTTTAGCTCCAGCCTCCCAACCACAGCTTTGGGATTCTACCCAAATGTAATGACTGCAACAGTGAAGCACGAAGATCATAGTACAGTTGTGTACACTTACCATAAATGTAGATGTTAGAGTGTATGTTGCAGTCCAGGTTACCCTCCCGCCATCTCCCTGTCATTCTACAGTTTTATCTTTCCTTCTCTATCTTCTACAGCCTATGTGGTATATTTGCTTGTAGATGAAGGTAAAGTTTATATTGATGCATGTATATAGATATATAATATTGCTACCTTTTTGGGGGCACCTGACATCAGGGGCAAGAAAAACTAAAGAAAATGGCATAGGCTGCATGTTTTATACCTCTGACGACCTGACGTCATGGAAGAGGAGACAGCAACCGACGCAGGACCCAAGACTTTGGAATTCAGGCCGACTGAGGGCAACCTGCCAGCAGATTACCCAAATGTAATGACTGCAACAGTGAATACACTCAAACATCTACATTTATGGTAAGTGTACACAACTGTACTTAACTCAGTCTGTGATCAGAAAGTATGCCTGGTGTGAAGCTACGTGAAGGCTGCCAGCCTAACTCGATAGAATTTTGTAGATAATTCTCATTTGTAAATATTAATGTAAGCCACAGGCTTGTTCTCTTAAATGTGAAAAGACTGTATTGGATGTTGAACTGAAAAAAATGTAACAACACTGCACTCTGCTGTAAGAAAGCTGATAGGTCAAACATTTCATGAAATTCTTTGATCTAAAACTCGGATCCAAGATATCTAGATAGAGGCATTCTGCCTATTGTGTTGAGGCCAGCGTTAATGGCTAGAATTTACAAGTATAATTTATTTTATTGCTCTGGCTTCCTGACTAGCTGCAAGATCAAAAGAGCTATTAACCTCTGAGTTTCTGTTATCCTGGGAACCAGGAAGAAATGATGTAATCTGAAATGAATCAGTGGTACTGTGTTATCATTTTAAGGAGAGAAAGAATGAGGGCATTTGAGCATTTTCTCTTGAGAAAATCCAGCTCACCAGCACTCTGCTTGTGTTCTATATGTAAGTTTATTTTAGAACTGTTTTCTCTTAGATATAGCTTGGAACTATGAAAATTAGATTAGTCTTTTTTCTGTATTGATGTCAGAACTTTTCTACTGTATTATTTCTGTGATCTCGGAACTCTTGACTAGCACTATGTAGAAAGAAGTATTGTCTTGTGTTTTATTATTATTAATATTAAATAATTTTAAACTATTCAACTGTGGCTGTTTTGTGTAAAAATAACTTAAGCTCTAGAGTACATTGCATGTATATAGTGATATTGGCCAAGCCACTCCAATAAACCTTGACTGTTCAGTTGTACTTACCATTTGGATAAGAATATTGCACAATATAATTGGACACCCTTTCATAAGTGCCTTTTAGTAGCTGATAAATATTAGTGGGTGAGGGCAAGTGGTACTACCGTATAGTCTGGGTGAAAGGGACACAACTGGAGAACCTGTGCCAGCCTTCCCCAGGAGTGTCTGTGTGGTTGTATATAACTCTTATCTCAAAGTGTGTGTGTGTCAGCTACTTGGGCAGGCACTGGCTTCCGAGGAAGTACTTTGCACTACCGATTCTCATCACAAACTGACGACTTCTTTCGCGTCTGCCGTTCTTTCAAAAACTACCGAGTTTCTAAGGCCCAGGGTACAAACCACACCCAAGAAACCAATGACCCAATCTCAGGCACCTGCTTCCTTGCCTCAGTCTCAAATGCTTAAAATGGCGGAAGACTTTATCATGCTGATCAGGGGAAGCCAAGCTACCCCTTCCAAAAGGAAAAGAGATATGTTCCCAGTAGTTTTGCCTGAACAGGAGTCTGATGACTCTGCTGCATCTGAATATGAAGCCATGCAGTCCCTCTCTGCTTATGAGGATTCTGATGCAGAGGAATCCATTCCTTCAGCTTCTCCACCCGAGTGACTCTCACAGTCATAGTGACTCTCCTCCACCACCCCCTCCCTCCGCCCACCTACACTTACCACTAGGGGGAAAACTCTCCTTTCATGCAAGCATCTGGGCTACCATTACTAATGACTGCTGAGTCCTCAACATAGTGACCCAGGGATACAAATTTTCTTTCCACACTCTTCCAACCCCAAAACGGTTCCCAGATCTACCTCCAAACTAGTGGACAGAGGCGAGAAATTAAGTCCTTTCCCTGCTCTCTATGAGGGCAATAGAGCACGTTCCTGCAGAACAGATAGGCCAAGGTTTCTACTCCAGACTATTTCTGGTACCCAGAAAAGAGGGCACCTGGCGCCTCATCCTTGATCTATTTATTCTAATCACCTTCCTGGTGATGCCAAAATTAAAAATGCTCACCCTCCAGCAAATGCTACCCATGCTCTCCAAGCATGCTGCCTAGCCACCCGAGACCTAAAAGAGGCCTACCTCCACATCCCTATCAGGGAATTATGCATGAAGTATCTACGTTTCAGGGCATAATCCCTGCACTTTCAGTTCCCTGCGCTTCCCTTTAGCTTATCTACTGCTCCCAGAGTGTTCACAAAATGTCTGGCTCCCGCCATTGCATTTTGAGGACAAAGGAATATCCAAATTTACCCATACTTTCGTTGTCGCCTCACAGTTAGACATTGCCCGTTCGATTCTCAGTTAGAGCGTCTTCTGTGTAGCGACATGCGTGAATGGGCGTTCCTTCGTTGAAGGTTGTGCGTTAGGCCCGGCAAGCCAGCACGTAAAAATCTATTGCCAATCATTAGCGGACCGGAGTTCCGCTGTGGCGACCCCTAACCGGGAACAGCCGAAAGACACAAACAAACCCATACTTAGATAACTGCCTAATTCAGGCTGACAGGAAAAGCTGCTTAAACACTTGGCCTTTGTAAAGTCCCTACTGACCTTCCTAGGGTACACTATCAACAAAAAGAAATCCAAACTAGTACCCATCCAAAGGATTATATTCCTGGGAGCAAGCCTGGACACAGCATCACAGATGGCATTCCTTACACCAGAAAAGCAAACTTACCTAACAGCCTACTTCTCTCAACTAGCCACCAAACCCCAGTTATCTGCAAGGAAAATCCTGCAAGCTCTGGGGTTCATGACATCTTGCATTGTACTCATTCCATATGCCAGACTGCATATGAGAAAACTTCAGTGATACCTAAAAAGCCTTTGGTGTCAACACTCTCAAGACCTGGAAACTCTTATACCAATGATACCTTGCCTAAGGAAAGATTTTCTTTGGTGGGCAGCAGCATGCTCCCACAAAAAGGGACTACCTTTCTCATCACCCCCCTCTGCCCAGACCCTCACCACAAATGCATCAGACTATACCTGGGTGCACACTTGAACGGCAGGTGCATACAAGGCCAATGGAGTCCACAGCAAATCCATCTGCACATCAACCAGAAAGAGATGTTAGCCGTCCACCACGCATTGACACCTTTCAGGCCCCTACTCTCCCCATGGACTCTCCTGATCAAAACAGACAACACCATTATAATGTGGTATATCAACAAGCAGGGAGGGACTCACTTCTACCCTGTATGCAGACTGGCCATGACCCTTTGGCACACAGCCTCTGCCATGCAACTCCACCTGATAGCACAATTCCTACCAGGTTCTCCAAACTCTCTGGCAGACCACTTAAGCAGAAATCTTCTGGACCCACACGAGTGGCAGGTAAACAAAAGAACCTTCACTCTAATAACTCAAAAATGGGGCACCTCAAACGTAGACCTCTTTGCCTCCCACACCAACCATCAGCAAGTTCTGCACCAAGGAAGATCACTGCATGGCTTGGAAAGTGGATGCCCTATCCTTCCCCTGGATCAATCTGTTAGTCTGTGCTTTTCCTGCACTACCTCTTATCACGAGGGTACTGCTCAAAATAAGGGAGGAAAAGCCAATGACAATTCTTATTGCTCCAGACTGGCCTCACCAGCACTGGTACCCACTGCTGCTCAGCCTGTCCCCAATGCCACCATGGCATCTCACTCAGACCCCAAGCCTCTTGACCCAGAGGGAAGGAGAATTCATGCATCCCCAATTGCAGACCATAAGTTTAGTAGCCTAGCTTATTCCCTGACCACTGATTAATCTGCCAACCTCAGTAAACAGGTTCTAGATGTTTTACGTGAGGCCAGATGTCTTAGCACTAGAAAGTCTTATGCTGACAAATGGAAAAGTTTCTGCACCTGGATTCAGAACAACGGAGCCGATACGGCACAGCCCTCCCTACCTCTCATCCTGGATTACCTAGCTGACCTGCTACACAGTAGTCTCTCCTTTTCCTCTGTTAAAATTCATGCCTCTGCTATTTCTGCTCATTTCCACACTGAGCAGCCCCTTTTCTCACACCCTCTGATCAAATAATTCCTAAGAGGGGCTAGCAACTTGAGGCCACCCAGAAGAGTACCCACCCCAGCTTGGGACCTTAACTTTGTGTTGGAAAAGCTCACCCTGCCACCCTTTGAAGCAGCATCTTCAGCAAAGCTGAAATTTCTCTCCTGGAAGATACCTTTTCTTCTGGCCATCACTTCAGCCAGAAGAGTTGATGAGCTACAAGCACTCATGGCTGTGGAGCCCTTCATCATCTTCCATGCTGACAGGGTTTCCCTCAGGACTAACCCATCCTTCATGCCCAAAGTGGTGTCCAGTGTGGCTCTTAACCAATCCATCCATTTGCCCACTGTTTTTCCTAACCCACAAAACAAGGGGGATAAGATCCTGCACTCTCTAGATGTGCACAGACAACTCAGATTCTATCTAGGCAGGATTAAACCGTTCAGAAAGTCTGATCAATTACTGGTTAGCTTTACTGCAGAGACAAAGGGCAAAGCCATTTCCAAACCAATGATTTCAAAATTTATAGCACACTGCATCCATTTTTGTTACAATCAACACGGAAAACCACCCCCTGAGGCGGTCAGGACTCATTCCACCAGAGCAGCCTTCACCTCTGCAGCTTTCCTCACAGGAGTCCCCAGCAGGGGCATCCTGGAGGCTGGCACTTGGACATCTGTTCACACTTTCACCAAGCATTACCTCCTGCCTATCTTCTCCAAATCCAGGGCAGACTTTGCCACTGCAGTCTTACAGGGCATCATAGCCAGCCCCTAGTCTCCTTTACTGCCTCCACCTTTTTTCTCAGCTTTGGGAATTAACCCAAATGTGATGACTGCAACAGTGAAACGCGAAGAACATAGTTCAGTTGTGTACACTTACCATAAATGTAGATGTTCGAGTGCATTCACTGTTGCAGTCCTGGTTTCCCTCCCTCCATCCCCCTCTTTTTTCTCTCTGTATTTACAAGGAACTTTTTGGTATTTACTTTCTACTGGTTGTGTTCTTCCACCATAACCTGGCTCCCACTTGGGGGGCTCCTGACAGAGCAAGAAAAACTGATGTAATGCGTCGGCTGCCTGACTTTATACTACTGACGACCTGACGTCAGTCCTGAAGCGACAGCAACCGACACAGAAATACTAAGCCTCTGGTATTCGGGCCGGCCGAGGGCTACCCTGGCAGGGATAACCCAAATGTGATGACTGCAACAGTGAATACACTAGAACATCTACATTTATGGTAAGTGTACACAACTGTGCTTTTTATTTCTTTTGTTAGCTTAGTTAGTCAGTGAGAGCAGGCAGCATGTCAGCAGTGGAGTACAGAAAGCTGACAACGAGCCACCTGGCTGAGATGTGCCAGGCTGTGGGACTGGTGCATGGAAACCTGACTGAGGCAGACATGATTGCAGCTTTGGTTACAGCTGCATCAGAAAACAGCAACCAGGAGGATGATCAGACTGGCAGTGGAGATGTACCACACTCAGAGAATGGACAGCTCAACCTTTCTACAGAGGACTTAAAAATCCGTATGGAGCTAAGGAAACTTGAGTTGGAGGCCAAGCTTGTGGAAATAGAAGCAGCAGAGAGACTGAGGCATCTAGAGAGTGAGGACAATGAGAAACTGCGACATTTGCAGGCTGAGGAGAATGAGAAACTGCTATGCCTGGAAGCTGAGGAAAAGGAAAGGCAGAGGCAGCATGAAAAGGAGATGCTGACTCTTCGCCTGAGTCATGGAGGTAATGAGGAAGGGAATAACCGGACCCCAAATGCACAAAAAGTCAGTAAATTTCTTCACAGTTTACAGAGGGGGGGCTAGTTTTGATAGTTTCATTCATATGTTTGAGAGGGTATGTAAACAGAGTGATGTTGACCAAAGGCTCTGGGTATGGTTCTTGACCCCTTTACTCCATGGTAAAGCTGTAACTGTGTTGTCTAAATTTTCTGATCAGGAATGTTTTGATTATATTACTGCTAAGAACTGCTTGTTAGAATTTTGTAAGCCAACACCTGAAATGTATAGGAAAAAGTTTTGTGAGCATAGACGCAAGGCAGATGAAAGTGTATGTGAAAATGTTGCTGAACTGAGTACTTATTTTCATACATGGGTGAGTGGATGTCAGGTCACCACTTTTGAAGGGCTTGCAGACCTTTTGGTGAGGGAACAAGCCCTTAGCACTTTGCCTGAGGACATGAGGGTCTGGTTAGCTGATAGACATTGTGCTACTTCAGATAAGTTGGGGAAGAAGGGAGACCTGTACCTAGCAAGTAGGGCATCCCTGGACAGGAAAGGGACCCCCAGTACTGCTCATGGGTCTAAAGGAACCCATGGTGGACAGCACAGACTGCCCCAACAGAATCTGCCAAAAGCAGGGAAAGCCACTAGTCCAGGTACACATCCAGGACCTAGGGTTAAATGTTTTGAATGCAACCAATGGGGCCATGTGGCATACAGATGTCCACAGAGGCAAGGTTGGGAACAAAAGGTGCGAGAGGCAGTAAGTGGGGAAGACAAATTGCCAGTAGTAGGTTGTCTTGAGACAACCAGGGTACCAAACTACCATCCTGCAGATGTCCTCATAGGGAAGGATGTTGATGAGGCAGTACTATGTGTTAATGCAGTTAGGCTTCAAGACAAGCATGTGGATCTGGTAGCCTGTGGAGACCCAGACAGACTACACACTTGCAGCCAGGACTGGTGAGGTGGTTACTTCAGGGAGGGAGCTACTCTGTAGCAGTGAGACTGAAGGTGAGCCACAGCTGCTTGTGAGTACTGATGTTCCCTTGGACAGAGTGACTGCACAGGTAGAGGTGAGTAGTATTACCCAGGCTGACAGTGAGACACCGCTGTCAGAGGATGCCAGACTTCCTGTGGAAGGGGACCTGGAAAGGGTTACAAAGAGAGAGTTGAGACAGGCTCAGCTCTCAGACCCTATATTGCAAGGCCTGAGGTAGGTAGCTAGGGAGGCACCTGATTCTCAAGTGAAGGGGGAATCTGTATACTGGGACAAGGGGTTTCTGTATAGACAGTGGACCCCTGAGGGAGAGCTAGAAGGTGAGAGAATACAGCAGTTGGTAGTACCTAGAGCCTACCATCTGGCGCTTCTAGCCATAGCCCATGATATTCCCTTTGCAGGTCATATGGGAATATTATGCAGAATTTCTGTTGGCCTGAAATTTCCAGAAATGTAACACAGGACACAGGTCGCAGGACCTGTGAGCGATGCGAAAAGGTAATCAAGGCAGGAGACAAGGGGAGAGCTCCTTTGATGTCTTTGCCTGTGATTGAGAAGCCATTTCAGAGGGTAGCTATGGATATTGCGGGGCCTCTGAGTACCCCAAGTTCCACAGGGAAAAAGTGTATCCTAGTGGTAGTGGATTATACTACATGATAGAAAAGGTGGCAAATGCTTTGTTAGAGATTTTCAGCAGGGTAGGTTTCCCAAAAGAAATGCTGACTGACAGAGGTGCCAATTTCATGTCAGACCTGCTGCCAACTCTGTGGAAGTACTGTGGGGTGATGCAACTGAAGACTACCCTTACCACCCCCAGACTAATGGTCTTGTTGAGAGGTTAAACTCTACAATTATGTCCATGCTACGGGCATTTGCAGACCAGTTTAAGATGGGGTAGGACAAATATTTGTCCCATCTGTTGTTCGCTTACAGAGAGGTTCCTGAGGAATCCACAAGTTTTTCACCCTTTGAGTTGTATGGGCATAGGGTGAGGGGACCTCTAGAGTTAATTCATGATGAGTGACAAGGTGAGTATGAATATCACAAGGAGTCTGTTGTGGCATATGTCCTAAACCTCAGGACAAGGCTCAAGGAATTTATGGGCTTGGCCCAGGAGAACCTGGCAGAAACCCAACAACAGAAAAAGGTATGACAGGAATGCTGGAGCTAGAGCGTATGTTGTAGGGCAGCAGGTAATGGTTCTCTTTCCTGTTAGACACAACAAGCGGCAAGCAGCTTGGGAGAAACCCTACAAGGTGGTAAGAAGGGTAAGTGATGTTAACTGCATGGTAGAACTGCTAGGCAGGAGCACAAATTGTACCATGTTAACATGATGAAACCTTATCATGATAGGGAGGCCCTTGTGCTGAGCATTTGAAGCAGATTGCAGGAGGAGTCTGAGGGGGATCTGGTGACTGATCTCCTCAGTGAGGTTCGGACTGACACTTCAGTGGAAAGGGTAGCAATGTCCCAGCAGCTATCTCCTACCCAGGTTCGAGAAATCCGAGCAGTTTTGCAGGAGTTTGGGGACATATTCAGTGGGAAACCAGGGTGCACCCACCTGGTGCATCACCAGTTGGATACAGGACCCCAAAAACCTATTAGGCAGACCCCTTATAGGGTACCTGAGAGAGTCAGACTCTGAGGGAGGAGGTACAGGAAATGTTGGAACTAGGGATAATTCAAGAGTTAGCAGTCCCTGGGCCTCCCCAGTGGTGCTGGTGGCAAAGACGGATGGCAGCACCAGGTTCTGTGTGGACTACAGGAAATTAAAGTCACACAGAGTCAGAAGCTTACCCCATGCCTAGGACAGATGCCCTAGATCAGCCGGGTGGGGCTAAGTATCTTACAACTATTGATCTTACCAGGGGTTACCGGCAGGTGCCCTTGACTCCCAGTGCTAGAGGGATGTCAGTATTTGTGACTCCTTTTGGTTTGTATGAGTTCACAAAGATGCCCTTTGGGATGAAAAATACCTCGGTGACTTTCCAGAGGCTGGTAGCTTATATCCTAGTAGGAGCAGGAGGGTTTGCCCTTGCTTACCTAGATGATACTGCCCTCTATGGTCATTCCTGGCAGGAGCACCTTCAACATGTCATGGAGGTGCTGGGCAGACTACAGAGGGCAGGGTAGACCATTAAGCCCAGCAAATGTCAGGTGAGTATGGCAGAGGTCTTCTACCTGGGACATAGAATGGGGAGTGGTAAGATCAGGCCACAACATTCCAAAGTAGAAGCCATTCTGGCATGGCCTGCACCTGTTACCACAAAGCAGGTGAGGGCATTCTTAGGGACAACAGGGTACTACAGAAAGTTCGTCCGCAGTTATAGTACCATAGCTGCTCCCCTCACAGACCTGACAAGGACGAACAGGCCTTTCTCAGAGGAGTACCAACCAAAGACATTCTAGAGGCTGCTACTTGGAGTTCTGTTCACACCTTTACAAAGCATTACCATTTGCCTCTCTACTCTAAGTCCAGGGCAGGCATTCCAGGAGCTTAAGGAAGCTTTGGGAGGATCCTTTGTCTTAGCCAGTCCAAATTACAGCAAAGAATTTGTTGTGCAGGTGGATGCTTTGAACCATGGGGTTGGGGCTGTACTTAGCCATATTTCTTGTAAGGGAGAAGAACACCCAATGGTTTATCTCAGTCGTAGGCTCTAACCCAGGGAGAAATGCTATGCAGCTGTAGAAAAGGAATGTCTAGCCATAGTGTGGGCACTGCAGAAACTTCAGCCTTATCTGTATGGAAGAAAATTCACTGTAGTTACCGATTACAATCCCCTGACAAGGTTACATAGAGCCATCCAGCAAAATGGCAAGTTACGAAGATTTGCAAGCATATATGATTTGTCAATGCAGCATCCCAGTGGGATTAGCTATTCCAAAGCAGATGGGCTCTCAAGATAGGGAATGGGGTAAGGTATACTTCTATAGACCTCTTACCCTCTCAAGCAACGTTTCTCAAGGGTCACTTCTCTTAAATGTGAAAAGACTATATTGGATGTTGAACTGAAAAAATGTAACAGTGCACTCTGCTGTAGGAAAGCTGATAAGTCAAGCATTTCATGAAATTCTTTGATCTAAAACTCGGAGCTGAGATGTCTAGAGGGAGGCATTCTGCCTATTGTTTTGAGGCCAGAGTTAATGGCTAGAATTTACACGTACAATTTCTTTTATTGCCCTGGCTTCCTGACCAGATGCAAGATCAAAAGGGCTATTAACCTCTGAGTTTCTGTTAGGCTGGGAACCAGAAAGAAATTATGTAATCTGAATTGAATCATTGGTACTGTGTTATCAATTTAAGGAGAGAAAGAATGAGGACATTTGAGCATTTTGTCTTGAGAACATCTAACTCACCAGCACTCTGCCTGTGTTCTATATGTAAGTTTATTTTAGAACTGTGTTTTCTCTTAGATATAGCTAGGAACTAGGAAGATTAGATTAGTATTTTTTTCTTTATTGATGTCACAATTTTTCTACTGTATTATTTTCAGTTTTTCTCTGTGATCTCTGAACTTTTGACTAGCAGTGTATAGTAAGAATTATTGTCTTGTGTTTTTATTATTAAATATTTTAAACCGTTCAACTGTGGCTGTTTTGTGTAGAGATAATTTAAGCTTTAGAGTACATTGCATGTATATAGTGATATTGGCCAAGCCACTCCAATAAGCCTTGACCATTCAGTTGCACTTACCATTTAGATAATAATATTGCACAGTATTATTGGATAACCTTTCATAAGTTCCTTTTAGTAGCTGATAACTATTAGTGGGGGTGGCAAGTGGTAGTACCATATAGTCTGGGTCAAAAGGGCACAGCTGGAGGACCTGTGCCAGGCTTCCCCAGGAGGGTCTGTATGGTTGTATATAATTCTTATCTCAAAGTGTGTGTGTGTGAGCTACTTGAGCAGGGACATGAAGCACTGGTTGGACAGAGAGGGTGTTGGAGGTTTTAGTTTGCCCACTAGGCTGAGATCTGGACCCTATAGCTTTGCCAGTGAGGACTCTTATTGGGGACCTGGAGAGAAAGGGAGAAACCAGCCCCAGACTGATTGTGATCTCTGTATGCTCTTAAGGGAAATTGTACTTTACTGTGTGTGTATTTATTATATTTTCCCTATATGGATACCCCTCATTGGTGTTAGTGGTGACGATTGAGGCTTCTTAATTGCTGGGCCAGTTCACGGTTGAATAACCTTTGCTTGACCAGGTAAAGTCCAAGTTACTAGACACCCCTGTGGATATGAACCAGTTGTTTGGACTCAAAGCTGAGGAGGTCATTAAGAAAATGGAAGATAAGGCCAAGTCTTTGCAGACTGTGAAGGATTTCTTACAGGTACAGCCTCCCAGGTTCAGAGGAAGTGGCGAAGGGACAGGCCTTCTAGGCACCGGTCACAAAGCCAACAGCGATACGGACAATGGACCACTCAACGTCTAGGCAAGGAGTTCTAAGACTACTCCCTTCGCCAAAGACTCAAAATGACTCTGTCCAGTCCCCTCTGCCCCATATCTCCAGAGAGAGACTAGCAGGAAGACTTTTCCTCTTCCTAGAGAATTGGCAGGCCATCACCTCAGATCTATGGGTCCTAAAAATTATTACCAGCAGGTACAGATTCTCTTTCAAATAAAACCCCAGATATTCAGGCTTCCCGGATGTGCCAACAAATCAGAGGGCAGAAGCAGTCCATCAGATCCAAAAGCTTTATGCCCAAGGTGCCTTGGAACCTGTACCAAAGGAACAGGCTGGAAAAGTATTTATTTCTAGACTGTTCCTGGTACCCAGAAAGGAGGGCACCTGGCGCCCTATTCTAGACCTATCCATTCTGAATCTGGCCCTCCTGGTCCCAAAATTCTGACCCTACGCAAGCTTTTGCCAATGCTGATACCACATGCTTGGCTTGTGATCCTAGATCTGAAGGATGGCTACCTCCATATCTCCATAAGGAAGTCCTGCTGGAATTTCCTGCACTTCAGGGCAGGGTTCTAACACTTTCAGTTCTCTACTCTGCCCTTTGGTTTATCTACTGCTCCCAGAGTCTTTACCAAGTGCATGGCCCCTGTCATTGCCTTTTGCAGACAGAAGGGCATACAGATTTAACTTTACCTGGATGACTGCCTCATCCAGGCAGATACCAAGGAAAGACTCCTGCAGGATGTCTCCTTTGTTCAGACTCTCCTATCCTCCCTGGGATTCACCATCAGTTGGGAGAAGTCCCAATTTCACACCACAAGAAGGGTAACCTTCCTGGGAGCTCCATTGAACACATCAACACAAACAGCCTCCTTCCCTCCAGAGAAGCAGAGCTTCTTCCACTCTTACTTTACACAGCTGGCCTGCAGGACCCACCTCACAGCAAGGAAATTCCTGCAAGCACTGGGATACATGGCCTCCTGCATCCTGTTGGTTCCCCTAGCCAGACTGCACATGAGGAAACTACTGTGGTACCTCTGGAGCCAACACTCACAGTCACTGGAACACCAGCTGCCCCTGATTCCTTGCTTAAAGAGGGAGCGCTTATGGTGGGCAAGGGCTTGTACCCTGAACAAGGGTCTACCCTTCATCACTCTCCCACAGGGCCAGACCATCAACACAGGTGCTTCAGACACAGACTGGGGGGCACATCAAAGAAGTATGTGCACTCAGGGCATTTGGGAACAGGAGGTTCAAGGCCTCCATATCCATATCAACCTGAAAGAAATGCTGGCAGTGCACAGGGCAATCTTAGCTTTCAAAGAACAGTTGAGACCAGGAGTGCTCTTAATCAAGACAGACAACACAACAGTAATGTGGTACGTCTACGTCACTACTACCCCCTGTGTTGCTTAGCTATGCAAATCTGGCAGTTGGCCTCAAATCTGGGACTGCATCTGATAGCTCAGTATATCCCATGAAACAGAACACCGTGGCAGACCAGTTAAGCAGAAGCCTCCTAGATCCCTACAAGTGGCAGCTGCACATGGGGACCTTTCTCAACATCAGCCAAAACTGGGGGAACCGGACATGGACCTTTTTGCAACCTCAGAAAACTGCCAGCTTACCAAGTTCTGCTCCAGAGAGTTCCATCCAGAAGCATGGAGGGTGGATGCCCTCTTCTTCCCCTGGGGCAACCTGTTTGTGTATGCTCCCCCCCCTTGCCCCTAATTCCCAGAGTACTTCTCAAGATCATGGAGGAAGGACCAAAGGCTGTTCTCATTGTTCCAGACTGGCCCAGACAGCAGTGGTACACCTTGCTCCTCAGTCTGGCCAAAGAGCCTCCCATGAAGCTGCCTCTCAGAGCAAACCTTCTAACTCAGCAGAAAGGGAGGTTACTGCAGCTCAACCTCCCCATACTCAAACTGTCCACATGGCTAATGCCCCAGAACCGGATGACACTGCAGCCTTCAGCAGGCAGGTGTTAAATATCATTAAGGAGGTCGGAAGGCCCAGCACCAGAACATCTTACTCCGCCAAATGGAAAAGATTTACTATCTGGTGCCAACAGCACCCATGCCACACTGGCAGTGGTTCTGGGCTACCTGGCAGAGCTTCTAGAAAAGGAATTGTCATACTCCACCATCAAGACACATGTCTTGGCTATCTCTGCCTGTGTTCAGTCGAATCAGCCCATATTTTCTCAACACCTGTTAAAACAATTTCCTAGGGGTGTGGCCCACATTAAACCACCTAGAAGGCCACCTGCTCCAGCGTGGGATCTAAACTTTGTTCTGGAAAAATTGACTTTGCCTCCTTTTCAGGCAGCTACTTCAGCAGACCTGAAGTACCTTTCTTAGAAAACTGCCTTCTTGCTGGCCATCATCTCAGCCAGGAGTCTTTTTGAGCTTCAGGCCCTTATGACCACTGAACCCTTCATCATTTTCCATGCTGACAGGGTGTCACGTGGGACCAACCCCTCGTTTATGCCTAATGTAGTCTCGGGTGTTACCCTCAACCTGGCCATCCATCTCCTTATCTTCTTTCCCAGCCCCCATAATAAAGGGGAAAGAATTTTGGAAACCCTAGATGTGCACAGACAACTGAGATATTACTTGGATAGCACCAAGTCAGTCATGAAATCTGACCAGCTACTGGTCTCTTTTGCCGCTGGAGCAGAGACGAAACTCATTTCCCAAGCCGATCTTTTCTAAATGGATTTCTTATTGCATCCATTTCTACTATTTCTTTCATGAAAAGAGTCCTCCCAAATCCATCAGATGACAGTCCACTAGGCCAGCCTCTACTTCCACTGTCTTCATGAGAGGGGTTCCAACCAAGGATGTTTGGAAGCTGCTGCCTGGACTTCCATCCACACATTCACAAAGCACTACCAGCTGGCTATCCTCTCCAAAACCAGGGAAGGCTTTGCATCTGCATTCCTGCAAGGCATGCTGGCATCCCCTTAATATGGTGCTTGCTTTAAGACCCTCTCGTCCTTCCTCCATCCTATTTCTCAACTTTGGGAATCTTCCCACAAGTGATGACTGCAACAGTGAAACATGAAGAAAATAGTACAATTGTGTGCACTTACCATAAATGTAGATGTTCGAGTGTATTCACTGTTGCAGTCCTGTTTTTCTTCCACCTGCCCACGTTTCTTTTTTCTGTTTCTTGGAGGCTTATACCTACTGTGGACAAGAAAAACTTATGTAATGGTGTCGGCTGCCTCATTTTTTAGTCTTGATGACCTGACGTCAGCCTCAGTCACCAGTCGGCTGATGCAAGGGGGAAATCCTGTACTGTGGTATTCTGGCCAGCCAAGGGCTACCCATCAGGGGATAACTCACAAGTGATGGCTGCAACAGTGAATACACTCGAACATCTACATTTATGGTAAGTGTACACAACTGTACTTTTTCTTGATACCCCTAGCAACACTTCATATGAGAAAGATACAGTGGTATCTGAAGTCTCTTTGGTCCCAGCACCAACATCCTTTGTCCTTTCAAATCCCATTGCTGGAATTTCTCAGAAGGGAAATCATTTGGTAGAGACGGCAAATATCCTTTAATCCAGGTTTTCCCTTCTCCCTCTGTATTTGAATAAGTCAGTCACCACAGATGCCTCAGACTTTGCTTGTGGAACAGTTTCTTGAGGTGTAGAATGCAAGGAGTGTGGGACACGAAGGACAGACACAAGCACATAAATAGGAAAGGGATGGTTTCCCTGATGAAGGCACTCAACTGTGTGAATCATTTTTGGTCCTCAAAACCTCTTCAACTTGTTACAGACAATACCCCAGTCATGTAATACGTCAGAAAGCAAGGGGGAACCAGGTCCTACTCCTTTTGCACACTAGTCTGGTTAGCTTGGGATATAGCTTCACAGCACAGTCCCTCACTACAGACATCCTACAGAACAAAACTGTGTGTCAGACAAGCTGAGCAGGACAGGGGCAGATCCTCACCATTAGAAACTAGATCAAGGGGATTTCCAAGATTTGATCCATCTGTGGGGAGTTCCTCAAGTAGACCCATTTGCCTCCTCTCTGATCAATCAGCTGGCAAAATTCTACGACGGTATTCCATGCAAGCAGGCTTGGAAGAAAGATTCATGTGAAGTTGTTCAATCTCACCGTTCATTCTTACAAATGGGTTCAGAGCTGATCCCTCGGCTCCGAGTCGGCCGCTTTCACAAGCTCGAGGTTTTCGAGTAGCTCGAGGTGAAGTCCCTATCCCATGATGCTCTCTGCCTCACCCCAGATCTAGTTTGCCGCTGCAACAGATCGGAGGTCGAGTGTGGAGCTCAGGCCAGTATTTTCATATTTCTAAATTTATTCAGTATATTTCTATAGGAACTTTTCAGAAAATGTGTATTTTGTCCTAGTTAACCATAGACTAGTATTTAGCCATTTTCTTTAATTATTTTCTCACAAAAATCTTCGTTTGTAGAGCAGCTGCCCTTAGGCCTTTCATTGGCCATGTTTTAGTTAGTCCCTAACCCCTTTTAAAGTGTTCATAACTCTTTATAACTGTAACTTCTTAGTGTGAGAGTATTGCTCTTTATCTTAGAGCGTGGTGTTAGGCTAGCAGTTATATATATATATATATATATATATATATATATATATATATATATATATATATATATATATATATATATACAGATGTCAGGGCTTAAGAAATGCCCCAAGTGCGAACAAAAAATGTACATTACTGATTTACATGTGAGTTGTGTCTCCTGTCTGGGTGCAGTCCATCTTCAAGAGGACTGTTCCATTTGCCATTCGTTCAGCAGCAGCAGGGTCTTGTTAGAACGCAGGAGAAAGCTAGTGGATAGAGGTTTGTTGAAACCTGAAACCTGAATTTTAGAAATCTCTTGATAAGGCTAACCAGACTTCCAAATCTTCCAAGGGATCTAAGTCTTAGAAAGCTTCTTCGGAGCCAAAGTCTTCTGCTCCGAAATTGGCTGAGAAGGTGCGGTCGCCATTTCCACAGTCCTCGGAACCAAGCAAGTTTTTCGGAGCCAGTCTCCAAAGTTTTGAAATCACCAGTCTTGCAGTCGGTGGCTTCATCTATCCCTTAGACAAGCCTGTCCGATGTGGATGTGGACTGAGTGGTGCAGAGGCTCCTCCAGAACCCGGCATTAGCCAAATTGTTGCCGGCTCCAGCCCAGCCAGTCTCTGAGCTGAAGACGTCCTTGCCTACTGTGTCTGCTCCTCCTCCGAGCCGAGCAGGACCTTCGAAGCCAGAGGGGGTAGAACTGATGATTGAGGAACCCTTGGAGCCAAGACGTGTTCCAGTGCCATCGGCTCCATCGACTCAGACTACTTTGATGCCTTTCGAGGAGTCTGGGAGCCGACACTCTCCGGTCAGGTCCGGGGGGGGGGGGGTTAAACCGATGAGTCAGTTCCAACCCTTCCTCTCGAAGCTTCGGCACGGATGAGCTCAGCTCCTTCCTCTGGTTCGGAGCCCACTGTTTTGGTGCCAGGGAAGTTGCCATCCTCTTCGGAACTGGCTGTTTCCTTGCATCGGAGCAGTTGGGCTTTTGATGCCATGAGGAGAATTATGTCTTCGAAGACACCCACTTCATCAGGGCCTACTTCCTCATCCCCGAAAGTGTCGTATTCTACCTCTGTATCACAGGTCTCCTTAAAGCGTCAAGACCCAGAGCCTCAGGTAGCCCCATTGGGTGACCCATGTTGCACTGAGACCTCACCAGAAGCTACCGCTGATGAGGTTCCCAGAAAAAAGCTTTGCAAGAAGAGGCATTTGGACTTCCAGCAGGAGTCTGTCATATCAGACACTGACTTAGAGGAGTCAGAAGGGTCCCCACGGTCCTCCTCAGAGGATATATCTTTTTTGCCGATATCCTAGAGATCCTAAGACAGAGGGATGGCTGGCAGTCCGTTAACCCTACTGATGAGTCGGTGCTTCTGAAGGCCTTTGGGTCTCAACCCTCCACCTCCTGGGTGACTCCACTAATGGATTTAGTTGCTTGAAGGGTGTGGGACTCTCCTGGTACTGTGGAACCTGTCCCTCGGAGGCCCAGCAAGTTTATTACCTCTCCACGGGACAAAATGTTTCTTACCAAAGGAGTGACGGTTGATGCCATGGTGGTGGCGGCCACTAAGAAAAAGATGTCTGAAACCTCTTCTGCTGTCCATCCTCCTAATAGAGATTCCAGGATTATGGACAGGTATGGGAAACACATTTTCAGTTCAGCGGCTTTTGCTGTGCGACCGCTCAACTATTTGACACACTTTGCCAAACTTCAGAGAGATCTCCTTAAAGAGCTTGGAGATACTCTATACAGAGTACTGCAGCTGAGGACGTTCCTGTTAAGGTGACATCCCAGCTCAATACCCTTAATTCTATAGTTAACACGTCCATGAATCTCATTTCTTATGTAGCTGATGGCACAAGTCGGGCAGTGGGTTCAGGAATAGCTCTTCGGAGACATTCCTGGATGTGTTTATGCTCCTTTGCGGAAGCCTTCATGTCTTCCTTTGTTAATACCCCATTTGATGGCTCGTCCCTTTTCGGGCCTAAATTCAAGGAGACCCTAAGTAGGTGTGAACAAGATGGAAAAACTCTATCTGCCGTAGGAGTCCATTTTTCCATCCCTACTAGACCTTACCCCAAAGGGCAAAAGGGAGGAAAAATGTGATTCCGCAAGTCCCAAGGAGCCTTTCAGAACATGCGCAGTGAACCCCCCCCCCCTCCAGGGGCAGAGGAGGGGGCAATAATGAAAGACGCCACCCAGGTGGCAGAGGGGGGCCGCAAAACCAGGGTGACAGGGATCAGTTCTTTGGCAAGCCCTACCAGCGCTCCTGAAAGGAGGCCCAACTGTCCTACTCTGGAGGCAGTCGGGAGTCGCTTGTCTTTGTATCCAGACACCTGGCTAAAAATTACAAAAGACTCCTGGGTACAAAGCATTATTTCCAGAGGATATAACTAGAATCCACCTTACAGGTCCTTCAGAAAACAGAAAATACGAGGTTTGTTTGAAAAAAGTTTTTAATGCACAATCCACAAACTGCATAGACACATAAACGCACTTGTAGCACCAGCGTTTTCGTCTCTCCTCAAAAAGACTTCATCAGATGACCTGTGCTGTTGTGTGCCAAACTTGGGCCCCTGTATTCTCCAAAAATTCCACAAAACTAAAAGCTGCAGAAAAACTCAGTTCTTTTCTTGTTTCGACCACGTCTGGAATAATTTCAGTGATACTCTCAATGTTGTTCCTGCATCATTCTCTGGTGATTCTGCGTGTTCCTTATGGGATTATTTCCTGCTGGGAAAAAAATATTATACAGAAACACTGGTATATACTTACTTTGGATAGTAAAGCCAACAATTACTGTGTAATGAAAAAAGGAACGTGGTACATAATGGTCAGCTACTAGGGACTTATCCCTGCAGACACTGTATTGTATACAAGGTATTTTACTAAAGAGCAAGTTTTTCAACATCCTACTCTAGACTTTGAATTTAAACCTAGATTCTATGCTTATTGTACCACCACACATTTAGTATATTTGGCTACCTGTGATTTATGTTCCTGTTTTTATGTGGGTAAGACCACTCAACGATTAAGAGAGAGTATATAAACATCTCTCAGACATGAGGAAGAGTGACATTAAGAATGCCCTAGCAAAACATCAGTTAGTTTCCTAGACATCAATTTTCATTTAGAGTCTTACAGCATGTATATAAGAATGTGAGGGGTAGTGATAGTAACAATTACTTGGAACAAGTAGAATTAAAGTGGATCCTTAGTTGCAAGCACATAAGCATCCGGGACTTAATAACCAAGTTAGTATCAAACCTGTTTTAAATGGGCAGAAATTAAAAATATATAACAAAAAATAACTTGGACTAAGCTAATTGTTTTCAGCTATGATGTCATTTTGGCGCCAATTTTGTATTATAAAAAGTGAGTGTTGTTTTAATTAATTTATAGGATCTGAAGAAGTATATGTTTTATGTGAAAGCGTTTCTTCAGTAACCACTCCAACAAGTTGAAGTATATGTTGCACAGATTTGATGTACACAGACAACTCAGATTTTATTTGGATAGAACCAAAGAATTTAGAAAATCAGAACCACTTTTTGTCTGTCATTCAGATAACAAGAAAGGGCAGCCTATGTCAAAAGTCACTCTTTCCAAATGGTTAACAGATTGTATAAAATTCACATACTCTTCCATGAATCAACCACTAGAACATAAAGTGAAGGCGCACTCCACAAGGGCTGTTTCTACCTTTTCAGCTTACATGGCTAGACTGCCATTAGATACAATATGTGCAGCTGCCACTTGGTCAAAACCACATACCTTCATTACACATTACAAAGTAGATAAGGCCTCCAGAGACGGGGCTTCCTTTGGTTGCACTGTCTTCAGGAATATACTCCCGTGAGCCACCCAGGATAAATGGAGCTTGGGACGCTACCCATTTGTAAGAATGGATGGTGAGATTGAACAACTTTACATAAAGAAGTTATGTACTCACCATAATATTCCATGTGAGTTGTTCATCTCGCCTTCATTCTTACATTCCCTCCTGCTTTCCCCGCCAGGCTGCTCGAAGAACGAGTAAGAGATTTGAGGTCTGGTAGGTTTTTGTATAGGATTTCTTTCTCTGGCTGGAGTTACACTCATGTTACTTATGTTGTGTATTTTGGGATCAGCAAACCAGATCTGAGGTGAGGCATAGAGCATCATAGGATAGGGTCTTGGCCTCAAGCTACTCGAAAACCTCTAGCTTGTGAAAGCGGCCGCCTCGGAGCCGAGGGATCGGCTCCGAACCCATTTGTAAGAATGAAGGCGAGATGAACAACTCACATGGAACGTTATGGTGAGTACATAACTTTTTTTTTTTTGCTTTCCTTAGACAAGAATATTCCTATATGCTTTCCCGCCTTTCCGCTGATATCCAGAGTACTTCTGAAGATTCAGAAGGGATGCCTCAAGATCACTGTGGTGACTTCTTTCTGGGCCTGGTAACAGAGGTTTCCCTTCTTTTAGAAATGGTCAGGGGCAATTACCAGAAGTTTCCTCATACACTGGATCTACTTAAAGTCAGGGGTATTTGATACACCCCATCCTCAGTCAACTTCATTTGACTACCTGGATGATAGGGTCTTCATTCCCTGTAGTCATCTGTTTACTGAGGATGTACAGCGGGTACTAATGGAAGCAAGAAAGCCTGCTGCCACAAAATCTTCTATTAGTAAATGGAAAAAGCATTCTAGTTGGTGCCAACAACATAACCAGCAGCTATTCAGGGCTAGTTTTTTTCTGTATTTATAATATCTGTGCAAGTTGCTTTCCTATTCCCTTTTTACTCCTCCATCAGAGTTCATTTATCGGGTATTTTACCATGTCCTCCCATGGAGCCTTCTCTTTCAGTGTATTCTGATATGAAAATGTTTTGAAAGGGGTTTTGCATAAGAAGCTTTCAAGAAATATGGTGGACCTTCCTTTGAATCTTAATTTTGTGTTAGAGAAGCTAGCACTTGCTCCGTTTGAACCAGCTAACCCGGCTGACTTGAGTTTCTTAATATAGAAAACAATTTTACTGATTCCTCTGAACTCTGCAAGAAGGATATCCGAGTTCTAAGCTCTTATCGTGAGTCCACCCTACTTAATTTTCCACAGGACAGGGTTTCCTTGAGAACTAATACATCTGTCAATTTTCATTCTGTCCTCAAATTATGGGTTCAGATCCAAGTTCTCAGATCTGACTCTGCCATTGCCAAAGTTCATGGCAATCAGAAAAACTGTTAAACTACTCCCTTTCATATAATGCACCAACCCCAATTACCACAGATCTCGTTTGCCATTTGAAAGTAGATGTGGTACCAGCTTCTCTCGAGCAGCTAAGTGTATTTTCATTCCATTATACCTTTTCTTCAAAATTTTCTTCTAAGTTTCTAAATATCTGATTTCTCTTAAATCCAGTTGATTTTTCGTTATCTTTAGTACTTCCTTACCCTTTCTTGAAGTACTTAAACCATGCATCACGGCTCAAGTCCTGATCATACTTGTGTTCTTCTCTGTACTATAGTTAGTATATCTGTCTGTTGGCTACATTTACTTTAATTCTTGCATACCATTATTGGTATTTTTACATTTTTTCTTTTCTCTTTAATATATAAAAAAGTTTGTTATTTAGTCTTTTGGTAGAGTGCTGTTTTTCATGTCTCCTACTAGTACTATATCTTTCCGATATAGCTTTGAACTGTGGTTGACAAAGATAAAAACCTAGCTGGGTTTAAAAAATGTGCAAAGTGTGGGCACAAAAGTCTCTTTTCAAATGCCCACACACTTTGTTTGTGCTGTCTGGGTCCACTCCACTTGCAACAAAACTGTGCCATCTGTCATGCTTTCTACCGAGAGCTCTGATTGAATGTAAAAATAAGCTTATTTTGAAAGTATTACTTCCTCTTTCTTTTAGTGAGGCATTGTCTGGAACTTCTCCCTCACCAAATACTTCAGCTTCATCAAAACATTCCAACAAATCAAAGAAGAGACCTTTATCTGATCTGACAACTTCCTTGTGTCCTAAAAAGAAAAATTTTAGTTCATCTGATCCGACCTCAACCTTGGATCCTAAATTGAAAAAGAAAGACCACTTGGATCCAACCCTACCATCAGATCTGAAACCAAAAATGACTAAAACTTTGGACCAGTGTATTTTGGATCTGGCACAAAAGACTTACTTTGGATTCAACACTTGGCATTTCCCTTCTCCCAAGAACCAGATACTCTCCATCGGTGGACTCCGTCCCCTCTAGGTCTCTTCTCTTCTCTTCTTTTTTTTTGGAAAGACCAAAATGCCCATCTCTTGTGTCCACTTGCACTTTCAGGAGCCTTATGGAAAAATAATTGGAGAGGTTAATGAGGAAAATTCTCTCAGCATAGAGTATGTCAAGCGTCCTGTCTGCTCCTACCCATCTGGGTCAGGAAATCTGACCTTCCACTACCCCACCTTTGCAAGTTTCTCCTCCAACTCCCTGCTTGGTTTTGGAGTTTTTAGATCCAAGCTGCCTGGGTCCATCTGCATTGGATCCAAGAATTTCTCTATTTTTGGATCCGAAGCTTGCTCTGAGCTCTTCGATTCCTTTGGATACTGAGGGCTGTCAGAGCTGGGGCTACCCTATCGGGTCGGAATTTCTGTCATCTCTGATATTTTCTGAGCCGTCTCTAGACCTCAGGGTCTCGGCAAGGGTTAGTTCAGCTCTGACTTCGGCCTTGGGAGGGGTCTCCTGAGAGTAGGGAGGGACTTTGGTCTGAAGGCCTGTCCTTACAGATCAGAGTCCATGTTCCTCTTGGGCGGTGGGGTGGGGGGGTCCGCCTTTGGAGTTATGGAGAGAGCCTTGTCAGCTTCCACAATGAAGACGGTTCCCTTCGAGTCCTTATTCTGCAGACTTGTCATCTCATTGCTTGGAGTCTCATCTATCCTCTCCATGGGGACAGCTGGTATCGAAACCCCAGGCTTCCTAGCAGGGTGTTCCCACCTCTTCTGATTCCTCCCCAGAGCATCCCACTGAGGAGGTCCCTAAGAAGAGAACGTGAAAGAGGAAGCACTTAGACTCCCCCAAGGAGTCGATTACAGAAGGTACAGACTTTGATGAAGGTGAAGGGTCCCCACGGTCACCTCCAGAAGATGTCCAGTTTGGATACCTCCTTGAAATCCTGAAACAGAGAGGTGGCTGTAAGCCCAACAACCCTTCATCTTAAGAGTCTGTATTCCTGGAGGCATTCGGTACCAGCCCGTCTAACTCCTGGGTAACTAAGCCTGATGATGACCTCATAGATTTGGTATCTTGGTGGGCATGGAAAGCCCCATACACCACTGGCCCAGTCCCCCAGAGGCCATACAAAATTTTGACGGCACCAGAAGATCGTCAGTTTTGGACAAAAGGTGTGCCTGTTGATGCCATGGTCGTTGTGGCAGTTGCTAAGAAGGAACTATTCAAGTCTCGAACAATAGACAGATTTGGGGAAGTGTCTCTATGCTTCAGCAACCTTTGCCTTGAGGTTACATTTCACCAGGTTACAGAGTCCTGGTCAAGAAACTCTCTGATACCTATTTCAGGGCCTTTTTCTGATGAGGTACAGGCATCTGTCACTTCTGAGTTGGCTACCCTGCAGTCAATTTCCAATTCGCCCATGAAGTTAGTTTCGCATGTGGCCAAAGTTACCTCATGGGCAGCGGGTTCTGGCATTTCCATAAGGAAGCACACCTGGATGCCCTTATTTGATTTTGCAGAGCCCTTTAAGTCTTTGTCAGTACCTCTTTTGCCAGAACGTTGTTGGCCCCAAAGTTAAGGACACTTATCCAGGTGTGAAAAAGACGGAAAGACCGTGTCTACCATCGGTGTATGTTTTTCCATGCCTCAAAGATCATTTGACTGGAATCAACGATATTCTGGGAAAATGTGGTTCAGAAAGTCTCAGGGTCCTTTTCAGGACATGTGGAGGAGGTCCGCCCTGGGGTAGAGGAGTAGACACCACCTCACAGTAGAGGTGGCTCACAGAACCAAGGGTCCATAGATTCTTTTTTTTTTTCAATAGACCCTTCCAGTACTTCTGAAAGGAGGCCTGATTGTCCCTCTTTGGAGGCAATTGGAGGTCATTTATCCCTGCACCAGAGAGCCTGGCTAGAGAGAACAGAGTCATGGGTGCAGAGGATAATTTCCAGAGGCTATATAATACCCTTTTCCCATTCACCTCCTGTCTCAAGAAAATTCCCAGATGTTCCACCCAATCAGAGGGAACAAGCAGCACTTCAAATACAAAACCTGCTAGGAAAAAAGTCATCCAAGAGGTCCCAGCAGACCAGATAGAATCTGGAACGTATTGTAGATTCTTTTTAGTGCCAGAGAAAATAGTGGACTGGAGACCAATCTTGGATCTCAGCAATTTGAACAAATCACTTCTATGCACCAAGTTTCAGATGGTTACGGTTCAGTCCATTCTCCCATTTCTGGGAAAGGACAGTTAGATGTGCTTGTTAGACCTGCAGGATGCATACTGTCACACAAAGTTTAACAGGTGGTCCAGAAGGCACTTAAGCTTCTGGCTGGAAGCCAGTCATTACCATTTCAGAGTTCTGTCCTTTGGTCTCACCACAGTCCCCAGGGTGTTCACCAAATGCATGGCAGTAGTAGTAGCTCACGTGAGACTGCAAGGATTTTGGCTGATGTTCTTCAAGTTTCACTGTTGCAGTCATTACATTTGGGTAATCTGCTGGCAGGTTGCCCTCAGTCGGCCTGAATAACAAAGTCTTGGGTCCTGCGTCAGTTGCTGTCTCCCCTTCCATGACATCAGGTTGCCAGGGGTATAAAACATGCAGCCAATGCCATTTTAATCAGTCTTTCTTGCCGTGCGGTGCCCAAAGCTGAAGCAGTTCGCAAGTGCCGGTTGGCCAGCTCCTGAAATTTTCGTATTCGAGTTTCAGAACCGAAGTCTTCAAACTAAAGCCAAGTACCCCGTTGGGGAAACTTTTTCTCGCTCCTTACCGATGTCAGTAAAAGTTAATAATTGCATTACTTGTGGGAGGCAAATACCTCATAAGGATTTTCATTTGTACTGTATTCTTTGCCTTGGCCCTGATCACAATGTGCCTTGCTGTCGGTTTTGTGCTAAATTTAACCAATGCACTATTAAGCGTCTGTATATTTTTGCTTCTAAATATTTTGGTTCAAGATTTAACTACCCTGAAATGTCATCTGTTAGCAAACTGACTACTGGAGTTCACAAAAAATGCAAGGAAAAAGACAGAGACAAACCGTCGAGGTCCAAAACCAACAATGAAGCTTTTCCTAAGCCAGTCACCGGTTCGCCATTACTCAGTGAGGTGCTATTGCAGCCCCTGATACCCGCTACTTTTGAGTCACAGGCCTCTACCAGGACCCATTCGGAGTCCGGTATGCTGCGATGTTCGCAAAGCACTGAACCCATGGATGTCTCTCCCTTGGATGGGTCCGGGGCCGCTGAGCAGGCACCGGCTTCTGAGGGTGTTTTCAGGCCTCAACATTTTTATATTAAACCGACGCCAGCAACAAAAACAAGGTCAAAAACAATTTCTATGTCTACAAAACCGACGCATGAGCCACGTGCTCAGGCCTCTATGCCTAAAAAATAAATGATCAAAATGGCTGAGTGAGGATTTAATTACCTTGATCAGGGGTTCCCAACCCCCCCCCCCCCCCTGCTAAGAGGCCTAGGCAAGGCACTGATTATGAATCTTCAGATCAGGTTTCCATTTCTTCTGATTCCTCTTCTGATCAGGAATTTTCAATTCCACCCTATGAGGATTCTGATGCAGAGGAATCCATCCCATCTGCATCTCCTCCTGAGGATTACTCTTTTGGAGAGACTTTGCATACTTTGAGGGAACATTTTCACTGGGAGAGTCAGGACTTCTCTGAATCAAAAAAGGGGCTTAGGAATTTCCTTCTTCTTCCTCAGCATAGGCCTTTGTCAATACCTCCTGTATTACACATTGTTGATGATGTGTTTTCGGAATCAAGCTTGGCTCCTGATTCCCTGCCTCTGGCTCCTAGTAAGCCAGACAGATATTAAGGGCTCCTGACTCCCACAAATTTCTTTTCAAAAATCCTGCTGCTGATCCTGAGATTATTTCTCGGAGTCCCAAGGGTGTTACGGCTTCTACAGGCAAAAATCATATCCCTTCTGATAGAGATTCCAGGGCGCTGGATAGATGGGGTAAGAAGGTTTATACGTCTACAACCTTGGCAATCAGGGCTTTAAACTGCCAGTTTCATATGCTTAAATACCAACAGCATGTTATGGGCTTACTGAAACAGAAAATGATGTTGATTTCTGATTGTGTGGAAAATAGAGAGATACAGGATTTATTGCATTCAGCAGAACAAGTTGGACAGCATCCTTTGCAATATGGTTTTGATTCCTTGGAGGCCTTTCGTAGGGCCGCCGTTACTAGATCTGTGATTAGAAGGCATGCCTGGCTCAAGAAGCAAAATCTGCCTGATCATGTTAAAGCTAAATTGTTGGATGCCTCTTTGCATCATGATACTCTGATAATAAGGCAGAAGAGGTTTTAAAGAAAATGGAAGACAAAGCTAAATCTATGCAAACTGTAAAAGATTTCTTGCAAGTTCAGCCACCCAGGTTCAGTAGGCACTGGCCTACTAAAAATTGGCCCTTTCCTGTGTCCAACAGAGCCACTCAGGGCAAGCCCAGGCGCTCAAAAGGCTCCAGATATCAATCACAGGGTTTTTTCAGGTGAAAGCAATGGGGTGCCTCCACCTCCAAATCTGGAGGAAACAAAGCACAACCCTACAGTAAGCAGTCTCAGTGACTTTCCTCTACCATTTCCAAGCACTTATCTTTTGGCAGCCCCCTTGGGGGGAAAACTAGCACTTCATGCTCAAAATTGGAAGTTAATTACCCAGGACAAGTGGGTATTAAACATAGTATCCCAGGGGTACAGATTTCATTTCCATACTTTGCCATTTCCAAACGGATGGCAGGATCTGCCACAAAACCAGTGGGAAGAGGCCCAGAAGCAAGTTTAGTCCCTCATGGATATGGGGGCTTTTCAACCGGTACCAGAAAAGGAAAAAGGACAGTGATTTTATTCAAGACTTTTCCTGGTACCCAGAAAAGACAATTTATGGCATCCAATACTGGACTTATCGATTCTGAACACGTTCCTGGACATTCCAAAATTCAAAATGCTGACTTTACAACAGTTACTGCCTATGCTAGGCGAGAATGCTTAGTTAGTAACTCTAGCCTTTAAAGAAGCATACCTGCATATCCCAACAAGGGAATCATATGGAATATACCTCCTATTCAAAGCAGGTTTTTTTGCATTACCAATTTTTTTGCACTGCCCTTTGGCTTCTCTACTGCGCCCAGGGTCTTTACAAAGTGCCTGGCACCAGTAATTGCATTCTGCAGACAAAGAAACATTCAAATTTATCCTTATCTGGACGATTGTCTCATTCAGGCAGAGGACAAGGACACTCTTCTTCAACATCTGTCATTTGTAAAAAGGCTTCTATCATGCCTAGGGTACACCATAAACAAAAAGAAGTCACAGCTGGTACCCTCTCAAATAATTACATTCCTGGGTACAAGCTTGAATACAACTGCCCAGATGGCTTACCTCACGCCAGACAAACAAATGCAATTGACAGCATACTTCAAACAAATGACAACAAAAACCCAGTTATTTGCAAGACAAATTCTGCAGGCTTAGGGGTTCATAGCATCCTGCATTCTACTAATTCCATATGTGAGACTGCATATGAGGAAACTTCAGTGGTATCTAAAAAGTTTATGGATTCAACATTGTCGCAGCCTGGAATCAATGATTCCTCTCATTCCCTACCTACAACAGGAGTTTCTTTGGTGGGCAGAGACATGTCACCAAAACAAGGGACTGTCATTCACTCTACCCCCTGACATCCAAACCCTAACTACAGATGCATCAGACTATGCTTGGGGGGCCCACCTGACAGGGAGATGCATTCAGGGCAAATGGAGCCCAAACCAAATTCATCTGCATATCAACCAGAAAGAAATGCTAGCTGTTCAGAATGCTCTCACAGCCTTCAAGGACTTACTTCATCCAGGACAACTACTGATAAAGACGGACAACACCACAGTTATGTGGTACATAAACAAGCAGGGGGGTACCCATTCCTACCCCCTTTGCAGACTAGCCATGGCCTTGTGGAACACAGCTTTGACTTACCAAATACATCTTCAAGCTCAGTTCCTGCCAGGAAAGCAAAATACTCTGGCAGACGACCTAAGCAGAAATCTTATGGACCCGCATAAATGGAAACTGGATCCACAAATCTTCAGCATGTTAGCACAGAAATGGGGGAGCCCAGACATAGATTTATTTAAACGAGCAAAAACCAAAATGTGTACCAAAACAGCAAAAAAAACGGATTGAAGATAAGAACTCCAGGAACCACAATGAGACAATACTTTTGAGCGCTTTCTTTCACTTTTAATATAGTGAACTTCTTCAGAAAAAGAAGAGACTTCCCATACTCTTCTTTTATAGTTACAATAAAGGAAATGATGTCATAACCCTAATTAGTCACTTTAAATCATAAAACGTATATACATAAATACATAAAATGTTTAAAACACCCATATGTTTGTATAATGTCATCTTTTAAATACTTATTAATTAAAAGTGACATAATTTCAAAGTGTATTTTGTGTGTCACTTTTGTGTGTGTGTGTGTGTGTGTGTGTGTGTAATTGTTTCACTTGAGCTTTTATAAAGTTCACCAACCTTCTTTCTAACGAATACAAATACTAGTTCAGTAAGTTTATATATATTTGTACAAATGCCCTTACCTTCACAACCATGTTACAATTTTTACTTTACCATTCAAAATATTTCCAAGATTTTCTAATTTTGTAATTTTATAAACATGTATGAATATAAATATGTAAATCTCCTATACATGTCCCAAGTACTTAAATGGACTATGATGAATATTAAATACGTTAGTCTAAACTCAAAGTGTAAAGTTTATTCATTCAGATTGGCCTCGCCAGCACGGGTACCCACTTCTAAGGAATACGTCACACCTTCCTCCGTGGTACTTGCCTCAAACACCTCATTTACTGTCTCAGCAGAACTATCAAATTTGTCACACTCAGCTCCAAACTCTGAATCTTGCAGCATGGCTAATCAACTAATTATTCAAGCCACATCTTTCAGTAAACATGTGATGGATGTCATTTTGGAAGCCAGAAGGCCTAGTACTAGAAAATCTTATGCTGATAAATGGAAGAGATTCTGTGCTTGGAACCAAGCACAAGGAATAGACTCAGCAAAGCCCAATATTCCTCAGATTTTACAATACTTAACTGAGATGCTTGACAAGGGCCTATCTTTTTCTTCAATAAAAATCCATGCCTCTGCCATTTCGGCTCATTACAACACAGAGTCTCCCCTCTTTTCTCATCCACTGCTTAAACAGTATCTCAGAGGGGCCAAAAACTTAAGGCCTCCCAGGAGAGCACTATCTCCTGCATGGGACCTCAATTTTGTGCTAGAAAAACTCACCCTGCCTCCTTTTGAACCAGCAGCTACTGCGGATATAAAATTTCTATCTTGGAAGACAGCTTTTCTTTTGGCAGTCACTTCAGCAAGAAGGGTTTCAGAATTACAGGCTCTCATAGCAGTGGAGCCTTTCATTATATTTTACCCGGATAGGGTGGCCCTCAGGACCAGTCCTTCTTTTATGCCCAAGGTGGTATCCAGTGTGACTCTTAACCAAACCATTCTCCTGCCAACATTTTTCCCAAATCCGCAGAACAAGGTGGAGTGGATTCTGCATTCATTGGATGTACACAGACAACTAAGATTCTACTTAAACAGGACAAAATCTGAGAATGTCTGAGCAACTACTGGTGGCATTTGCTGCAGGATCAGAAGGGAAGGCTATATCAAAGCCGACTATTTCTAAATGGATAAGCCACTGCATTCACTTCTGCTATTTGCACCATGGTAAGCCTGTGCCCAATGGGATCGGATCCCATTCCACCAGGGCTGCCTCTTCTTCAGCAGCTTTTCTCAGAGGGGTCCCAACCAAAGACATTCTTGAAGCTGCTACTTGGAGCTCTGTTCATACTTTCATAAAGCATTATCATTTACCTCTGTTCTCTAAATCCAGGGCAGGCTTTGCCACTGCAATCCTGCAGGGCCTTATAGCTGCTCCTAATGCTGTTTAGTTCCATCCTCCCATCCATAGCTTTGGTATTCTACCCAAATGTAATGACTGCAGCAGTGAAACATGAAGAACATAGTACAGTTGTGTGCACTTACCATAAATGTAGATGTTCGAGTGTATTCACTGTTGCAGTCCGGGTTACCCACCCACCATCCCCCATCCCCCATTCTATACCTATTCTTTCCTTCACTATACCCAAAAGCCTTTGTGGTGTATTTGCTTTTAGCTGAAGGTAATTTTTATATTTCTAAGGTGCATTTATATCTTTACAGTTTATTTATATATATATCTGGGGCAAGAAAAACTGATTAAAATGGTGTCGGCTGCATGTTTTATACTCCTGATGACCTGACGTCATGGAAGAGGAGACAGCAACCGACGCAGGACCCAAGACTTTGTTATTCAGGCTGACTGAGGGCAACCTGCCAGCAGATTACCCAAATGTAATGACTGCAACAGTGAATACACTCGAACATCTACATTTATGGTAAGTATACACAACTGTACTTTTTCATATTTAGACAACTGCCTCATTACCACACTCCTCTAAGTGTTCAGACCTTAAGAACACCAGTCAGAAAGATAATCTGCAGTACCACTGCTTCTACCCATTCGGTTCTTCATGTTCTAGTATCAATGGCAACGACAATAACTCTAGTGCTGTTATCCAGGTTTTACATAAGGATTCTACAGTGGATACTAGCCATGCAGTGGTGAATACGTTATCAATCTATGTCAACCCAGATATGTATCACTCAAATTTGCAAGAGATCTCGAGTAATGGATTCAATCAGAACAAGTTCTACATGGCCATCTGTTCATTCCCCCTCATCCCAAGGTCGTAGTGATCACGGATGCTTCCCAGTTAGGGTGAGTGGGTGGGGTGTTACCTGGGGAAGACAGTCCAAGGCATTTGGTTCCCTGAAGAGACCAGTTTGCATATCAACATACTAGAGATGGGAGCATTGCTGTTAGCATTGTAGGGTTTTCAAAAAGCTCTCTCCTCTGGAACGATTACAGCTCAGACGGACAACATGTCAGTAGTTTGGTACATCAAGAAACAATGAAGGACAAAATCTTACTCCCTGTGTCGAGAAACACTCAGAGTATGGCAGTGGGCGATCTCATCGAAACACACATTCTGGGGAAATCCATTGTGATAGCAGACAAGGTGATCAGGTGCATTCTTCTACCTCACGAATTTTCTCTCAACAAGAGTGTGGCGGAGATATTTTTTCACCAGTGGGGTCAGCCTTGTTGTGATCCTTTTGCTTCTCCCCTAAACAACAAATGCAATAGCTACTTTGCCCTGATCGCCCCACATTGAGAATCACCGAGGGATGCTCTACTTCATGATTGACCCTTCAGTCTGCTTTATGCCTACTTGTCTATCTCACTAATTTCTAAATTCCTGCAGAAAGCTGCCATGTTGAAGAGCAAAGTCATCCTCATTGCTCCCTTTTGGCCTCGACAGATTTGGTTCCCCTTCCTTTGGCCTCACTTACTCCAACTACTGGGGACTCTGGATATGACTCCAGACCTCCTGTCTCACCTGACAGGTGTAATTCATTCAGACATATTGAGCCTCAGGCTAACTGCCCTTGGCTTCTTCAGTTCTATTAATAGCCAAACAACCTATGCTGTCCTCTCCATTCTGACAAATACTCTTATCTTCCCATAAACAATCTAAATGTAGATTATACTCCAGTAAATGGAGAAGATTTGCTTACTGGGCCCATCAGAATAATGTTGATCCCTTTTCAGCTCCTTTACATAGTATCCTTGAATTTTTAGCTTTAGCTTTTAAAGAAGGAGCTAGCTACTACATGGTGAAGGTCCAGTTAGAAGCAATATCAGATTTTCACATAGGATTTGATGGTATTTCTGTTGCCTCCCTTAGACTGTGCAAAACCTTCTTGCGAGGTACTGTTCTTCTCAGGCCCCCATTTAAGGACCGAACTGCACCATGGGACCTCAGTCTGGTACTGCAGCAACTTACTGAACCCACCTTTGAACCTGCAGCTAAATGTGGCCTCGGGTACCTTTCTTGGAAAACAATTTTGGTAGCAGCCATTACTTCTGCCACAAGAATTTTGGAGATTAAGGCATTATCTTCAAAGCCACCTTACTTGATCTTTCACAAAGACAGGATCACTTTACAAACTATTTATTTTATTTATTTATTTATTTGTAGTTTGTTAACCGGGAAAGTCCATTGGGCCATAGTGAGCCCTTTCTCAATGAAGGCCCGGGCAGAAAAGCTCCTAGTACATTCAAAATTATACAAGAAAGTATATACAAAATTTGAGCAGTTAGTACAAGAAATACAAATAATATTGGTAGTTTATACAATTATAGGAGAGGAAGCTCTATGTACAATACAGTAATTGTTGGCAGTTAATACAGGTATTTTACCAGTTAATACAAGCAAGTATATGCAAAATATGAGCAGTTAGTACAAAAAAACAAATAATATTGGCAGTTTATACAATTATAGGAGAGGAAGCTCCATGTACACTACAATATTTGACAGTTAATACAGTTATAGGAGAGAGCTGCAAGATACATTCACATGTATTGGCAGTTAGTACAATGGAGAATAACTGTGAGAAAGGAAATAGGAGAAATTTAGGAGGGATGTGAGCAGGAACATTCCCAGGTGGAGAATAGATAAGAGTGTAGAAGGGACTTAAAGGCAGAATAATTTTGGGTAGTCCGAATGAAGGGAGGAAGTGAGTTCCATTTTCGTGCAAGGGAGAAGGCTAATAGAGATTGGCCTGGAGTGCGAAGAGGTTTGTGCAGTTCAAGTAGGTTCTGATTGGTGGATCTAAGAGAACGCCAGGATGGTGCATTGTAAAAGTGGAGGATAATGAAGGGCAATGGGAAGGATAACACTTCCTTTCTTCCTAAAGTGGTTTCAGATGCTGATATAAATCAGTCTATTAATTTGCCAGTATTCTTCCCCAGATTTTCTAACAAAGGTGAGTACACTTTACATTTATTGAATGTTCACAGGCAATCACGTTTTTATGTACACAGAACAAAAAAAAAGTCTGACCAGTTGTTTGTCTCTCTTTCTGACATGAAACTAGGAAAACCTGTTACCAAAATTATTCTAGCCAGATGGCTTACAGATGGTATTTTCTATATATCAAAATCATTACATGCTCATTCCACTAGAGCCATGGCTACTTCATCAGTCTTTCAGTCTAGAGCCTGCATGGACAACATTTGTGCTGCATCAGCTTGGGCTACTTCCCATACATTTGTTACTCATTTCAAATTGGATATGGTCTCCAGGTGCAGAGCATCAGTTGGCTCAGTGGTGCTCAGGAATATCCTTCTTTGAATCCACCCATGGAATTTGGTACCTGGGGACTCAGTTCCATAAGCTGAGGATAGAATGAAAATTGACATCAGATAAAGAAGTTATGTACTTAACATAACGTTCCATGTTGTCCATTTTTATTCTTCCTCAACTCCCCTCCCACTAACCCCCTGCCCTGCAAACTCCTGGAAAAACGAGTGTTATAAGTATGCCACTTCCTTGGTATAAAGCTCCAGATATAGTCACCTCTCTCTCTAATTGCATTGTGTCTTTCTGCTGTTCTTGGCAAACAACATCTGAGGTAATTAGGGTTGGTTCATTGTGGGTAATGAAGCAGCTGAAGAGTTTTTCTGGTTGCCACAAGCTTTTGCAACAGCCAAGTCGGATCCGAGGGATCAGATCCAAACCCATAAGTTCAAGAAGAATGAAAATGGACAACAGAAATGGAACGTTATGGTAAGTACATAACTTTTTTTTTGTTCTATGCCTAAAGTTATATCCAAGTTTACTTTAAGCCAAACTATCCATCTTTCGATTTTCTTTCCTGTACTTAAAAATGAAAGAGAAAGAATACTCCATACCTTAGATGCCTACAGACAACTTGGGTACTATCTTGATAGAACTAAATCTTTCAGATCTTTGAATCAGTCCGAACATCATCACTGGTGATTGGTCTGAATGCACCTTCTTCTGTGCTGGCTACCGAGACGTGTTTCAGATAAGTCCCCCCATTGGGTGTCTTCTGATCTATTTTTATTTTATTTTTTTGTGTTGTTTACATGCCATCCAGAAAGTGAAAATGTCAGTATGGGAGGCAGCTTCCCAATGAAGATCATCGCAAGCAGGATCTCTTCTGTTTGAGTGCTTCTCACGACATTACACAGTGTTCTGTCTGCCAAGCTTTTGTCCCTAAGGCCCTTCATAGTCATCTCTCCCTCTTTTTGATTTACCTGGAGAACTAACAACTTAAATTGTTGGTGCGGGGTGCTGTGACACAGTCTTCCTCTTCCAAATGTCAGCTGCCTGTCAAGAAAATGGCCAAAAAACTTGGGTCTAATTTGGCTGCTGGCCTACTTCTACCAGATGTCTCTCTTGAGGTTAGAGAAAGCCTGGAGGATGATCTGGTTGTTGTCTGGGATTCCTCTGTCCCTACTCTCTCGGAGACTGGCATGGATCTGACTTCTTGCACGTCTTCAGAGGCTTTGCAGATGTCCTCCAGACATTGAGGGGAACCTTTGACTGATTATGTCTGAGGGACTGAGAGATATACTGCAAATTCTAGTTCACAAGGAGATTCCTTCTATGTTGGTTGAGTATTCACAAGGGTCCAGACCTCCTAGGGTTTTTTTGGCAGACATTCCTCGGAAGAAAAAAACAAAAATCAGGCATATTTCTCCCTGCTGTTGAAGATCTCCAACGTGAATGGCAGGATTTTACCCAGGGGTTGTTTAATGCCTTAATAGCTTTAAAGCCTCGTCAAGGAATTTCTGTACCTACCCTTCCTTGGTCCTCTACACCTCTTAAAATGCCCAGAGAGCAGGAGACATTTGATGAGGGTTTTGATTCTAGGGAAGAGTCCTTGGCATATTCTTGTCAAATTTCTTCTCCCTTGGATTATGGGACTCTCACTGAAAGGAACTCTTCTTTGGGGATACTGTTTTTCATATGATGGAATATTTCTAATGGGACTGTTATTAGGTTTCTGATATTCAAAAGAGGTATTGTGAACTCCTCCAGTTGGAGTTTCCCAAGGCCTGTTCTATACCTCTGGTCTAGAATGCTTTCTTAGATACCTTTTCAGTGGCCTCTTTTGCCCCTGATTCCCAACATTCAGCTTATAAGAAACCTGACAGATTGTACAAGGTGCCTAATGATTGTAAGCTTTTTATACAGATGTCCTTCTTCTGATCCCTCTATAGTGTCTGTCTCTTCTGACAAACCTTCTAAACTTTTGACATCTACTAAACTACTTTTTTCTGATAAGAACATTAGAACCATGGAACATCTAGGCAAAAAGGTATATACTGCTGCCACCCTGGTTTTAGAGATGTTAATTACCAGTCTGACATGACCAAGTATTTTTTAGCCTTTCTTTCTCAAGCTTCTTAGGCAACTTTTGACCTCCCAATTCAGAAGGGAAGGTCTCGGCCCATTCTTTACTGAGTTTTACCTGTCAAGTGGCTCACCTCTGTGTTTTAATGTAGTTATGATGCAGCTCATGCTTCCTGTAGGGCTGCTGCATTTGGTTCTGTTTTGAGACATTACACGTTGTTTCATTTCCAACGCTTACCTGATGATATCAAGGCTAAATTGTTGCATGCTCCTCTTGATAATATGAACCTTTTTCGTTCTGCTGCTGCTGGGCTTTTTATGTCCCTCCAGGAAAAAGGCAAGGCCTTGCAGGAATCAAAACATATTTTTGTTTCTTCTATCCCTAAATTCCAGAGGAATTATCCATCCAAATCTGCTGTTAGTTGCATGCAGCCTCGCTCTCCTCCTTAAGGTAACCAGGGTTCTAGGTGTGTACCCCCTGCAAAATCTACTCAGACTCCTACTTCTCAGAAGCCTCATTTTCAAGACAAGCCATGTTGTATATGACAGTTTCCTTCCTCTTTCCCTAAGCCAGGTTCCTGTATCCCTTCATCTTCTTCTGTCCTTCCCCAATTGATTAAGGGTCACTCAAGACTCGGGTTTTAGCCATCATCTGCCAGGGATATTTCATGGTATGGAAATCCTTTACTTCTATTCTGGGTATCCCTCAACCTCCTCAGGAACAGCTTCCTTTCTTTCCAGAGCTGCTTCTGGGCCTTTTAGCTCGGGGCACCATTTAAGTTGTGCCCATTGCCTAGGAAGGGAAAGGGTTTTATTGGTTTCTGCTTCCCAGGAAAGAAGGCACCTAGCGATACATTCTGGACCTTTCTCAGCTCAACACCTTTCTAAATGTCTTCTCCTTTTGGATGTTCCTTCAAACCCAGTTCCCTCCTCTTCCTCCCCTCCGGGTTGCCTATCTTCACATCCACATTCATCCTGTTTTTAGGAAATTTTTATGTTTCTCTGTCTCTTCCTTGCATTTTCAATTCTCTGCTTTGCCCCTTGGCCTCTCTATTGCCCCAAGGGTATTCACCAAATGCCTCACTCCTGTCATTGCCTTTTGCAGGATGAGAGGGGTTCAGATATTTTCTTATCTAGATGACCTACTCATTCAGACTTCATCCTCTGACGTCCAGCTTCAGCACCTCTAGTTTACAGATGTTCTTCATCTCACATTGCTGCAGTCCTTACTTATGGGTAGTCCGCTGTCCTCGGTCGGCCCGAATACCAAAGTATTAGGCTGACGTCGGTCATGGGCGCTCAGATCTGACATCAGAGCGTCAGGGTATAAAAGCGCATGACCGACGTCATATCCTCAGTCTTTTTTGCCGCATGGTCCGATGCAGAAGCAGCGTTGCAAGTGCCGTTCGGCGTTCTGAAATTTTCGAACTCCGAGTTTCAGACCGAAACCAAGTTGGGCTAAGTACCCCGTTGGGGAATATTTTTGTTTTTTCTTGCCTCAGTTAATTACCGGATGTCAGAAAAAGTGAATAATTGTATTTCTTGTGGGAAACAGATACCGCATAGGGATTATCACTCTCTTTGCATTCCTTGTTTGGGACCGGACCACGACGTAGTCGGGTGTCGGTTTTGTGCTAGGTTTAATAAGCGCACTATAAAAAGGAGGTTAGATTGTGCTAGATTAGTCTTTGGTAAGCGGTGTAATTATAATATGCCGTCGGATCCTCCGACGTCCGCTTCCACGAAGAAGCGCAAAGACAAATCCTTGAAACCTAGACAGGTTGATTCGTCCGTTTCGGACGCCGGTCCTGCAGAAGCTACAGTAGAGCAGGTGGATCCGGCTGAAGTTTCTGTTGAGTCTCAGGGGGAAACTTTGATTTTGCAGGATGTGGCCTCCCAGGAGTCAGGTCAGGCTGAAGGGGCCTCTCAAGTTACTGTTCTCCCTTCTATGCCTAAGGTGGTTAGGCCTTCTGCTTCTATTTCTAAGGCTTCTTCTAAGGGCAGGTCTGTTTTGCCTTCCTCTGGTGTCCTTTCAGGTACTTCAGGGTCTGTGCCTAAAAAGCACATGCTTAAAATGGCAGAAGATTTGATTACTTTAATTAGAGGTTCTATGCCCCCTCCTGATAAGAGGCCTAGGGTGGAGCCAGAGTTGGAAAGTTTGGATCAGGCCTCAGATGACTCAGAGTCTTCTGCGGAAGATATTCTAGATTTTCATCCTTATTCGGATTCTGATGCAGAGGATTCCACTCCTTCTGCTTCTCCTCCAGAGGATTTTTCATTTTCAGAAACTCTGCATTCCATGAGGGAGCATTTTAAGTGGGAAGGACAGGATTTCTCTTATTCACGGAAGAGGCTTAGGGAATTCTTGTTTTTACCACAGCATAGACCCTTGGCTATACCTCCTGTTTTGGATGTTGTTCAAGATGTTTTCTCGGAGGCTTCCCTTAATCCAGATTCTTTGCCTCCTACGCCAGTTAAACCGGACAGATATTACAGGGTGCCTGAGGCTCATGAATATCTGTATAAGAGTCCTAGGGCGGACCCAGAAACTATTAGTCAGGGGCCTAAGGGTGTTAGAGCCTCTGTTGTAAAGAATCCGGTTCCTCTAGATAAGGAAGCTAGAGCTTTGGATAGATGGGGTAAGAAGGTGTATACCTCTTCTACTTTAGCAATGAGGGCTTTAAATTGCCAGTTTCATATGTTGAAGTATCAGAATTTCCTCCTTTCTCAGCTAAAATCTAAAGTGGATGCTTTGGCAGAGGGCATAGAGTGTAAAGAATTGCAGGATTTAGTACATGTCTCTGAACAGGTGGGTAAGCATTCTTTGCAATGTGGTTTTGATGCTGTACAGGCCTCTTCTAGGGTGGCTGCCACTGGTTCAGTTCTTCGTAGGCACGCCTGGCTTAAGGATCAGAATTTGTCCGAGCATGTTAAAACTAGAATTCTGGATGCCCCTTTACAGTCTGAAGTTTTGTTTGGTCCCCCTGTGGAGTCGGTTTTGAAGAAAATGGAAGACAAGGCTAAGTCTATGCAGACTGTTAAAGATTTTTTGCAGGTACAGCCTCCAAGGTTTAGTAGGAATTGGCCTACTAAGGGGTGGACCTACCCTTCTTCTGATTCTCAATCTAGGGGTAGATCTAGACGTGGCAGGGGCAGAGCTCACAGTACATTCAGGCCTAGAACTTGGAGTTTGCCTGCACAATCTGCAGGTGAGGGCAGGGGCCAGTCCTTTCGTAAACAGGCCCAATGACCTGCATTTTCAGCTGCCAGATTCTTCTTGCCTGGCAGCTCCTTTGGGAGGAAAGTTAGCACTCTTCAAGCAAAACTGGCTTTTAGTCACCCAGGACAAATGGGTATTGGACATTATAAACCGAGGCTACAAGTTTTATTTCCATACATTGCCTCCTTTCAAAGGCATGCCAGACGTTCCTCCTCGGCAAAGGATAGAGGCTCACAAGCAGATTTCTTTGCTTCTTCAAATAGGAGCTATACAGCCAGTTCCTCTGTCAGAAGTGGGACTAGGATTTTATTCTCGCCTGTTTCTAGTACCAAAGAAAGGGAACACGTGGAGACCAATTTTGGATTTATCTATCCTCAACAATTATCTGGACATTCCAAAGTTCAAAATGCTGACGTTACAACAGCTTTTACCTCTGTTGGGAAAAGATCACTGGATGGTAACTCTGGATCTCAAAGAGGCTTATCTTCATGTTCCTATCAGGCCCAGTTGCAGGAGGTACCTGCGTTTCGGGCTGGAAATTTACATTATCAATTCTCTGCATTGCCCTTTGGCTTATCTACTGCGCCCAGAGTGTTCACAAAGGTTCTGGCTCCAGTGATTGCCTTTTTCAGGTTAAGAGGAATACAGATTTATCCTTATTTGGACGATTGCCTGATTATTGCACAACACAAAGACGAACTTCTTCATCATCTTCAGTATGTGATGGTAGTGTTAAGATGCCTAGGGTATTCTGTGAGCGAGACAAAATCCAGTCTAGTACCCTCTCAGGACATGTGGTTTCTGGGTGTGAGACTGAACACAGCTTCCCAGATGGCCTTTTGACCCCGGACAAACAAAGAAGCCTTTCTCTTTATTTCCATCAAATGTCTCTACAGTCCAGGCTGACTGCAAGGACAGTCCTTCAAGCCTTGGGGTTCATGGCATCTTGTATTCTGGTGCTTCCCAATGCCAAACTGCATATGAGGAAGCTTCAATGGTATCTCAAAAATGTATGGACACAACACTGCCAAGATCTAGACACTGTCATTCCGATAATACCTTGCATTCAGAAAGAATTTTTGTGGTGGGCTCAGGAATGTCACCTAAACAAGGGACTCTCTGTGACCCGACCAGAGGCGAGTCAGATACTAATGACAGATGCCTCGGACAAGGCTTGGGGAGCACACCTCAATGGAAAATGGGTGCAAGACATGTGGCCTGTCAGACTTCAACATTTGCATATCAACTTGAAGGAGATGTTAGCAGTTCAATTTGCATTGATGGCTTTCAGGGATTTACTTCACCCAGGACAGGTGTTGATTCAAACAGACAACACTACTGTCATGTGGTACATCAACAAGCAAGGGGGAACCCATTCGTACCCTCTTTGCAGGCAAGCGATGATTTTGTGGGAGACTGCTCTCAGTTTACACCTCAATCTTCAGGCAAGGTTTCTACCAGGAGCACAGAACTCCTTAGCAGATGTGTTGAGCAGACAAATTGTGGATCCTCACGAGTGGAAACTGGATCCTCATGTGTTTCAAAAGTTGACAGTGTTATGGGGACTCCAGACATAGATCTGTTCGCTTCTCCACTAAATTTCCAGTTGCCAAAGTTTTGCACAAAATGTTTCATCCCACAGCTTGGAAGGTGGACGCTCTATCATTCAGTTGGAGCAATCTTCATGTCTATGCCTTTCCACCTCTGCCTCTCATTCCCAAGGTACTCCTGAAGGCCAGAATAGACAAGCCATCCATGATTCTGATAGCCGGATTGGCCTCGACAGCACTGGTACCCACTACTGAGGAGTTTAGTACGGAGCCTCCATGGCCTCTGCCTTTGATTCCGCATCTTTTGTCTCAGGAGGGCAATCACTTCCTCAATGTCAAGATTCAGTCTCTACATCTAACAGCCTGGCATATTCTGTTTTAGACCCTGGAGGGTCTCAGCTTCCACAACAAGTTTTGAATGTTATTTTGGAGGCCAGAAGGCCTAGTACAAGGAAAGTTTACGCAGATAAATGGAGGAGATTTTTTCTTTGGAGCAAAGCTAAGGACTTTGATGTTTCCAAGCCTGATTTAAGGGCTTCTCTTCAATATCTTACTGAGTTATTGGACAAGGGTTTGTCTTTCTCCTCGATAAAGGTTCATGCTGCAGCCATTTCGGCTCACTATGACTGTGACCCTCCTTTATTTTCCCTTCCTTTGTTTAAGCAATTTCTTAGAGGGGCAAAGAACATAAGACCCCCACGTAGAGCTCCTACTCCTGCTTGGGATCTCAATTTTGTGTTGGAAAAACTTACTCTACAACCTTTTGAGCCTGCAGCTACTGCCGAGTTAAAGTATTTATCATGGAAGACTGCTTTTTTGTTGGCCATTACCTCTGCAAGAAGGGTTTCTGAATTACAGGCCCTTATGGCAGTGGAACCTTTCCTGATTTTTCATAAGGATAGGGTATCTTTGCGTACTAATCCTTCCTTTATGCCTAAAGTGGTTTCTAGTGTGGCCTTGAACCAAACTATTCATTTGCCTACTTTTTATGCAAACCCCCAAATAAAGGGGAGAAGATTTTGCATACTTTGGATATTCACAGACAGTTGCGTTATTATTTGAGCAGAACCAAGGGGTTCAGGCAGTCTCAGCAGTTGTTTGTTTCTTTTGCTTTGGGTTCTCAGGGGAAACCTGTTTCAAAACAAACTATTTCTAAATGGATTGGGTTTTGTATTTCTTTCTGTTATTCCCATCATGGTAAGGAGGTTCCAGCTGGAATCAGACCTCATTCCACTAGAGCTACTGCCACTTCTACTGCCTTTCTAAGGGGGGTAGCTACAAAAGATATTTTGGAAGCAGCCACTTGGAGTTCAGTACATACTTTTTCCAAGCATTACCACCTTCCTCTTTATTCTAAGTCTAGGGCTGGATTTGCCTCTGCAATATTACAGGGCATTTTAGCAGCCCCTAATGCTTTATGATTTTGCCATCCTCCCTTTACCTCTGCTTTGGGATTCTACCCATAAGTAAGGACTGCAGCAATGTGAGATGAAGAACATAGTACAGTTTTGTACCTACCATAAATGTAGATGTTCAAGATCCACATTGCTGCAGTCCAATACCCTCCCTCCTTCCCTCTGTAGTTTGGCATGGTAATATGGTTTGGGTGATGGTTGTTGTTGGGCATGTTTTTGGGAGGTATCCTGTTTTTGGGCTGTGGCCTTTCTTTTTAGGGCCTTCTGACATCTGGGGCAAGAAAAGACTGAGGATATGACGTCGGTCATGCGCTTTTATACCCTGACGCTCTGATGTCAGATCTGAGCGCCCATGACCGACGTCAGCCTAATACTTTGGTATTCGGGCCGACCGAGGACAGCGGACTACCCATAAGTAAGGACTGCAGCAATGTGGATCTTCGAACATCTACATTTATGGTAGGTACAAAACTGTACTTTTGTTATGAAGCCTGGGGTTCACTGTAAACTTTCAGAAATCAGTCCTGGTTCCTTCTCAGGATCATATTTTTCTTGGTTGTAGGATCCAGACCATTCCTATGCAGGTTTCCCTACTGCCACCCAAGGCTGTTTCTTTGATCTCCTTTTTTCAAGTCTCTTCTTCCTCTGGCTTCTGTCACAGCCAGGAAGTTTTTCAGAGTTCTAGGATTCATGGCCTCCACCATTCCTGTGCTGTTTCTGCCAGACTCCGTATGGGAAAACTACAGTAGTCCTCAAGTCAGTGTGCATTCAACACTGATATCCACTGGAATTCCTAGTTCCTTTCTTTCCATGCCTCAAACTCGAACTTCACTGGTAAATTCATCATCTTTCTCTCAACCCAGGACTTACTTTTCAACCTCCACTCCCATCTCACTAACTTTTTTGGATGCCTTGGACAGGTGTTGGAGAGCCTCCTTCATTTCACTCATGGTCCAGGGTTTCTGGTCTCCTCTTCACTGCCCATATTACATCAACGTAAAGAGGATGAAAGCTCTCCCAGGCTTTCCATGCCCTCTTTCTTCCAGGGCCTCTCAAAGTCTTCACAGACAATACCACACTGATGTGGTATATCAACAAGCAAAGGAGTACACGGTCCTATCGTCTTTGCAGACTTGCACTTCAGGTCTGGGATCTAGCTGTCCAGTATCAAGTGACTCTTCAGGCTGTCTACATTCCTTGAGAGCAAAATACAGTGACAGATGCGTTGAACAGGTCTAGTAACACAGGTTCAGGAATGGATGCTTCACAGAGATGTGTTTCTAGATAATGTCTGTCAGTGGGGTACTGTACAGGCAGATTATGGCAGAGTTCCAAGCCCTCTAGCCTGGAATGTGATTGCACTGTCTTTTCCTTGGAAGTCGGTGCTTCCCTACACCTTCCCTCTCCTTCCTCTAATTCCAAGGGTCCAAATCAAGATCAAGCAAGACTCCCTATAATCTTGTTGGTGACTCCCTTTTGGCCTAATCAGCATTGATTCCATTTTCTTCTTCACTTAGCTAGGGGCGGTCTTCACAAGTTACCTCACAAGGTGGATCTTCTCACACAAGACAAGGGGTCTCTGATCTATCCTCACTTGTCCACTCTTCATCTGACACTGTAGTTGATAGGATTTTGATCCCTTTTAGGTACCTCTTTTCTGATGACATGCTTAGGGTTATGTAGGAGGCCAGGAAACCCACTACCAGGAAATTTGTTCAAATGGAAGACATTTTCTGTCTGGTGCCTTTCTCATAACCAGGATCTCTTTTCAGTGGAGTTCCCTTTGGTTCTCTTATTTGTATGACTTGCTTTATGCTAGGTTGGCATATTCTTCAGTTAAAGCTCACCTTTCAGCTATTTCTGCTTGTGTGCTCTTGACTCCTCCTCTTGCCTCTAGGTTTGAGGTCAAACAGTTTCTTAAAGGCATCCTTTATATCAAGCCTCCCAGGAAGCGTATTCCACCTTACTGGGGCCTCATTTTTCTGCCTGCAAATTTGGCTCAGGCTCATTTCAAACCTGCAGCTTCTGCTTCCTTGCAACACTGTCCTTGGAAGACTGTTCTTTTTTTTTGGCCCTTACTTTAGCTAAAATAGTCTCTGAACTCCAGGCTCTTATGGCTGTTCTCCTTTCTTAGTTTTTGATAGGGATCATGTGTCTGTTCGTACTAATCCTGCTTTTATTCCCAGGGTGGATAGTTAGTTGTCCTTTAATCAGTCTTATTAATTTTCCTTCCTGTTTTCCTTCTCCACAGTCTGCTAGAGAGAAATTTCTTCACACCTTGGATTTGCAGAGTCAGCTCAGGTATTATTTGGATAAGACTATTAGCAAGTCTGAGCAGCTTTTTGTTTCCTAGCAGCTTTTTGTTTCCTTTCATCCCAGAGCTCTGGATTTGGCTGTTTCTAAGCAAAACCATATCCTCCTGGGGATTACCTTTCAAATCTGGAAGACCATAACACCGAATGTCAGAATGTAGAGATGAAAATGACCACTTACAATCATGAATAGCCGAATTTTCTCAGGGCAAATTGTGGGAAGAAATAGCCATGGCTAGGCTTGTATAGGCCCTAGGGCCGATAGCCTAGTACCAACCTATGAACCACGTAGGTGGGGGGCTGCACTCCCCACATCCCCCTTAATTATATATACCAACTTCGGGAGTACATTGCAGTGGGGAAAAGGACATATTTCCACATGCTGGACAAATGTTTCCTTGCCCTGAGTAAAATCATTCGTTTGCGATTGTAAGTGGTCATCATTTTCATCTCTACATTCTGACGTTTGGCGTCATGGGTTTGGGATTTGAAAGGTAATCCCCTCGTGGATCTTTAGAGTAATTTATTTTTTTATTTCTTTCATCGTGAATGCCTTTCTACCTCTGTAAAGGCTCATTATACTAGAGCTGTTGCCTCCTCTACTGCCCTTTTCAAAGGATTGGACACCAATTCCATCCTTGAGGCTGCTTCACTAAGCATTACAAGCTGGATGCTGTTTCCAGGACAAGAGCTGACTTTGCCATAGCTATTCTAACTAGGGTTTTAGGGGGGTTTTCTGTGCCTTCCTCCTCCCAAGTTTCCTCTTGAGCTTTTGTTCTCTCCCTTCTGTTGCAGATACTGCAACAGTGATATGGAAAGACATTGTATAATTGTCTAAAATGTTACCGTAACAGTTGATGTCCTTCTCTTCACTGCAATATTCGCTCCCTCTCTCCTCCTCCTTCTGCTCTACCCTATTCTTCTTGCTTTCCTGGCCAGGGATTCTTTTCTTTTTTTTTCCTTCTTGGATGTACATGTTCCTTCTGGTCCCTAAGGAACCTTCTCTTCCTGGGGCTTTTCAGTTCTGAGGTGTGTACGTCTGTACATCACCTTTATGCCCTACACCTTGCATGAGGAGCACAAGTGTGATGTACAACGTCTATAAGTGCCAAAGGCTTTGGTATACTGGCTGGTCGTTGGTCTATCCTTGTCAGGTGATCCCTTCTGTTAAGAATCCTGTAACAGTGGTAAGATTTTGTACAACTGTCCTTTATGGTAAGTTTACTTACACAGCTTTCCTGCTTAGAGCATAGAAGAACATGTTTGCCTTCTGTGGTCCCGCAACTGCTTATGCCTGTCTCTCACCTTTCCTGGTCGCTTTGGAGACAGGCAGTGGAATTACACATGCCATATATAAAGTTCATGGGATGTCCAGCAGTCTATGATGGGCATCAATACTATGAAAATTTCATTTGAGGCATCTGAGATTCATGTAAAGCAACATATGTCTTGTACTATTGTGCATGAATCCCTGGAGGTCTCTTTGTCTGTGTGGATTCTAGATAAAGTTTCTCTATGAAATGAAGAGCTGCCATCCTGTCTTGAATTAGATCTGAGGCCAGAAGCCCAGACATTAGCCCACTGACATCTGCCTCTTCCACTTTTAGCTATGTAAAGTTCACCAAACCTGACTTAGAATTAATTATTAGGCTGCCCATCCTTCCATTTGATGAATGGCTGCTCTGATTAAGTTAATGAGCAAAATACCTCATTGATTCCTTAGAATTTAAACTGGATGACATAGAGCTGGCATATTTTCTCAGATCTTTTCACCAATGTGTATGATGCCAATACCAAAGACTGTTTTTGGCTCAGGAACAAAGGACAGAAAACAGTGACAAACTAAGCAGGACCAGCACTAACAGCAGCAAATGGAGACAGGACCTCCAATGTCTTCAACATTCTGGGCCAAAGGTGGCGTGTTGTCTGGATAGACCTGTCTGGATCTGCGTGCTACCTTCCAGAAAAGTTTTGTTTCCGATTTCACTGAAAGCAAGTAAGCTGCACTCAGTGAATGCTTTCTCTGTCCCTTAGGTAGGAGAGATCTTGTATGCATTCCCAATCATTCTCTAGATCTTCATTGTGTGTGCACAAGTAGAGCAAATAAAGCCTTAGTTCTTCTGGTAGCCTTTCTGTACCCAGGGCGACCATATTCTTCTATACTGATCCAGTTCTGCAAGGTAGGCCCTCTAGAGCTGTCACAGCTCAGTTTCTTGGCTCAGCATGGGGATGCCATTGCTACATCCTGAATTGAATAGCCTTCGGCTGGTAGCTTAAATGCTTTCTGCTTGTTAACTTTTAAAAAACAGTTCTGTAAGAGTTGCTGCACGTTTTGAAAGCTAGTAAACCCAACAATAGAAAATCCTATGTTTCTAAATGAAAGAGCTTCCCCTTACTGTTCTCCACTAGTAGAATGATATCTGCAGAGATAAAAAGCAAGAAACCAAATAAGGGAACAAGTAACCAATAAAATGAAATCCACAGTCCAAAGCTGTCAAAGACTGTTTTCTTCTTTCACTGTGCTTTGGACTGTGGATTTCATTTTAGAGATAAAAAGCAACTGAAGTCATATAGTATCTTGCAAGGTTTTTACTAGAGGCTGCTTTACATCTTTGTCACACTGTACCTTTTGACCATTGTTTCAAGGTTCTTTCTAGACCCTCTCTGTCTTCTTATGAAATTTTAATGTAGTTTCTGAGAATGATGGTTCTGCACCTAAAGCTCCTAATAAGCCTCTGTCTTTTCTGTAGAACCTTCATTTTGCTATTGAAAAACTAACTCTGACCTCTTTCAAACTAAGCTCTTCACAGTAACATTCAGATTATTTTCTTGATCATTGTCACCTTAGCTCAAGAAATTTCTGAGCTCCTTGCAGAGATCCTCAGGTAGTGTTCTGTTAAGTGCAAAGCAAGCCTTAAGGTTAACCTGTTCGTATCAAATGTGGTCTCTCTGATGGCTTTCAGTGTGTACTGTTGCTTGTGTTTTATCTGAACCCACTGGATGAGGAGAAAATATATTGTGTTAGATGGATATGTATAGGATGTTGAGGTACTCTGCAGCAAGAGCAAAGTATCTCCAGCTCAATCAGACTCATTTTTCTTGCATTCATACTAGACAATATGGGTAAGGCACTCTGTAGATAAACATTTTCTAAATGTGCATATACCTGCATTATTCTTGTTATGAGAGTTATGCCGGATGTCTAGGTAGCCCAGTGTGTGTTCATTTTACCAGTGTGGTATCAACCGCAATGGCCTTTTTCAGGAATATAGTGTTGGTATTTGTGAGGTAACAACTTGCATTTCTGTTCACACTTTTTTCTAGTTACTATAAGGTGCATCTTCAATCCTGAAGCAGGATAACATTTGTTGCTCCTTCCTGCACCTTCCTACAGACTATGTTATGATGCCTCATGGGGTGCCTGTCAGTTTTAGTACTCTTCTTGGGTAAGTAATTATACTCCAGCAGTAGTTATTTTAGTAAATATGCAGATGTGCGAGCAAACTCTTCATCATGATAAATGTTCAGAGAGCAAGATCACTCCTGCAGCATAAGTTACCTTCCTCCTGCTCCTTGTTGGATTTTCTGAAAGTGAGGAAAGATAAGATGTTAGCGCACCTGTTAGTTGTGCATGTTTGAGAGAGAAATGTTAAAGCAGTAAATAGATAGGAAGGAAGCTACGCAGTGGTTAGCAGCCAGTCCTTTCTACCAAGGGACCCAGGACCAAATGCTGTCTGCAAACTACTATGGTTAAGTCCTTGAGTACCTCACAGACAGAAGATTAGAGAGATTGCTGCCCTTACCAAGGCACGCTTTAGTAACCTCTTCTAAAATAAATAAGTGAAAAGTGTTGCTGTCTTTTTGTCATACATCAGCCATATTTAGTTAAAGAAGGGCTCCAGCTCCACTATGGGATCTCTGGAAATCATCCATAGTGTCTGGCATCCACCTGTGATAATTTCATATGGAGAAGAATTATACTGCAGCAGAAATGCCATGAGTTGAACACGTGTTACTATGATAACTTTGCTTATTACGCTGTATTGACTTTCATTAAAAGAGTCCTTATTGTCACTGCTGTAAAGTGGTAACTGGTTGGACCACTATATCACACTGGGTAACCTTGTCATGTCACCTACATTTCTGTATTCTTCAGATGTTCTTCATCTCACATTGCTGCAGTCCTTACACTTGGGTAGTCCGCTGTTCTCGGTCGGCCCGAATATCAAAGTATTAGGCTGACGTCGGTCATGGCGCTTAAGACTGACATCAGGACGTCAGGGTACAAATGCGCATGACCGACGTCATATCCTCAGTCTTTTTTGCCGCATGGTCCGATGCAGAAGCAGCGTTGCAAGTGCCGTTCGGCGTTCTGAAATTTTTCGAATTCGGAGTTTCAGACCGAGTCAAAGTTGGCTAAGTACCCCGTTGGGGAATATTTTAGTTTTTTCTTGCCTCAGTGGTTTACCGGATGTCAGAAAAAGTGAATAACTGTATTTCTTGTGGGAAACAGATACCGCATAGAGATTATCATACTTTGTGTATTCCTTGTTTGGGGCCTGAGCACGACGTTGTTGGGTGTCGCTTTTGTGCTAGGTTCAATAAGCGCACTATTAAGCGAAGGTTAGATTGTGCCAGGTTGGTCTTTGGGAAGCGGTGCAATTATAACATGCCGTCGGATGCTCCGACGCCCGCTTCTTCGAAGAAGCGCAAAGACAAGGCAGCTAAGCCCAGGCAAGAAGAGTCGTCCGTACCGGACGCCGGTTCTTTAGAGGCGTCAGTGGAACCGGTGGTTCCGCCGGAGGCTTCTCTGGAGGCCCAGGGGGAGACTTTGTTATTGCAGGATGTGGCCTCTCAGGAGGCAGGTCAGGCTGAAGGGGCTTCTCAGGTTTCTGTACTCCCCTCCCTTCCTAGGGTGGTTAGGCCCTCTCCTTCTGTTTCTAAGGCTTCTCCCAGAGGCAGGCCAGGTTTAGCTTCTGTTGGTGTCACTCCTAGTTCTTCAGGATCTGTGCCCAAGAAGCACATGCTTAAAATGGCAGAAGATTTAATTACTTTGATTAGAGGTTCTTTGCCCCCCCCAGATAAGAGGCCTAGGGTGGAACCAGAGTTGGGGAGTTTTGAGCAGGCTTCAGATGTTTCAGAGTCTTCGGCTGAAAACTTGCAGGAGTACTCTCCTTATTCTGATTCTGATGCAGATGATTCCACTCCTTCTGCTTCTCCTCCAGAGGATTTTTCTTTTCAGAAACTCTTCATTCCATGAGGGAACATTTTAAGTGGGAAGGTCAGGACTTCTCTGACTCCAGGAAAAGGCTTAGGGAATTTTTGCTTTTACCCCAGCATAGGCCTTTGGCTATACCTCCTGTTCTGGATGTTGTGGAAGATGTGTTTGGAGGCTTCACTTAATCCTGATTCTTTGCCTCCTGCTCCTGTTAAACCGGATAGGTATTATAGGGTGCCTGAGGCTCATAAATATCTTTATAAGAGTCCTAGGGCGGACCCAGAAACTGTTAGTCAGGGACCTAAGGGTGTCAAGGCCTCTGTTGTAAAAATCCGGTTCCTCCAGATAAAGAGGCCAGAGCTTTGGATAGATGGGGAAAGAAAGTCTATACTTCTTCCACCTTAGCTATGAGGGCTTTGAATTGCCAGTTTCACATGTTGAAATATCAAAACTATCTTCTTACTCAACTGAAGTCTAAGGTAGATGCTCTGGCGGAAGGCATTGAGTGTAAGGAACTACAAGATTTGGTACATGTCTCTGAACAGGTGGGTAAGCATTCTTTACAATGTGGTTTTGATGCTATACAGGCCTCGTCTAGGGTGGCTGCCACTGGGTCAGTTCTTCGCAGGCACGCCTGGTTGAGGGATCAGAATTTGTCTGAACATGTTAAGACAAGGATTTTGGATGCTCCTTTACAGTCTGATGTGTTGTTTGGTTCACCTGTGGAGTCAGTCTTGAAGAAAATGGAAGACAAGGCTAAGTCTATGCAGACTGTTAAAGATTTTTTGCAAGTCCAGCCTCCGAAGTTTAGTAGGAATTGGCCTGCTAAGGGGTGGACGTACCCTTCTTATGATTCACAGTCTAGGGGTAGATCTAGACGTGGTAGGGGCAGAGCTCAGAGCTCCTTCAGACCTAGAACAGGGAGTTCTCCTGCACAATCTTCAGGTGAGGGCAGGGGCCAGTCCTTTCGTAAACAGGCCCAATGACCTACCTTTTCAGCTGCCAGATCCTTCTTGCCTGGCAGCACCTTTGGGAGGACGGTTGGCACTTTTCAAGGAAAATTGGAGTTTGATTACCCAAGACAGATGGGTATTGGATATCATACACCGAGGTTACAGGTTTTATTTCCATACCTTGCCTCCTTTCACAGGCATGCCGGACGTTCCTCCTCAGCAAAGACTAGAGGCTCACAAACAAATTTCTCTGCTGCTCCAAATAGGGGCCATACAACCGGTCCCTCTGCCAGAAGTGGGCCTAGGATTTTATTCTCGCCTGTTCCTAGTACCAAAGAAGGGGAACACGTGGAGACCAATTTTGGATTTATCTATCCTCAACACTTATCTGGACATTCCCAAGTTCAAAATGTTGACGTTACAACAGCTTTTACCTCTGCTGGGCAAAGATCACTGGATGGTGACTCTGGATCTCAAGGAGGCTTACCTTCATGTTCCTATCAGGCTAAGTTGCAGGAAGTATCTGCGTTTTCGGGCTGGGACTTCTCATTATCAGTTCTCTGCATTGCCCTTTGGCTTATCTACTGCACCCAGAGTGTTCACGAAGGTTCTGGCTCCAGTGATAGCTTTCTTCAGGCTAAGAGGAATACAGATCTATCCTTATTTGGACGATTGCCTGATTCTGGCTCAAGGAAAGGACGAACTTCTTCATCATTTACACTATGTGATAGCAGTGCTAAGATGCCTGGGGTATTCTGTGAACGAAATAAAGTCCAGTCTAGTACCCTCTCAGAACATGTGCTTTATGGGTGTGAGACTGAATACAGCATCCCAGATGGCCTTTTTGACCCCGGACAAACAAAAGAATCTTTCTCTTTACTTCCATCAGTTGTCTCATCAGTCCAGGCTGACTGCAAGGACAGTCCTTCAAGCCTTGGGGTTCATGGCATCTTGTATTCTGGTGCTTCCCAATGCCAAACTGCATATGAGGAAGCTACAATGGTATCTCAAAAATGTATGGACTCAGCACTGCCAAGATATGGACACTGTCATTCAGATAATACCTTGCATTCAAAAGGAATTTTTGTGGTGGGCTCAGGAATGTCACCTAAACAAGGGACTCTCTGTGACCCGGCCAGAGGCGAGTCAGATTCTAACGACAGATGCCTCAGACAAAGCTTGGGGAGCTCATCTAAATGGAAAGTGGATACAAGACACGTGGCCTGCCAGACTTCTACATCTACATATCAATTTGAAGGAGATGTTAGCAGTCCAATTTGCATTAATAGCTTTCAAGGATTTACTTCTTCCAGGGCAGGTGTTGATTCTAACAGACAACACAACTGTCATGTGGTACATCAACAAGCAAGGGGGAACACATTCTTATCCTCTATACAGACAAGCAATGATTTTGTGGGAGACTGCTCTCAGTTTACAGCTAAATCTTCAGGCAAGGTTTCTTCCGGGAGCACAGAACTCCTTAGCAGATGTGTTAAGCAGACGAATTATGGATCCCCACGAGTGGAAATTGGATCCTCATGTATTTCAGAAATTGACAGTGTCATGGGGAACTCCAGACATAGATCTGTTCGCTTCTCCACTAAACTACCAGCTGCCAAAGTTTTGCACAAAAAGGTTTCATCCCACAGCTTGGAAAGTGGATGCTCTTTCATTCAATTGGAGCAGTCTTCATGTGTATGCCTTTCCACCTCTGCCTCTCCTCCCAAAGGTACTTCTGAAGGTCAGACAGGACAAGCCAAAGATGATTTTAATAGCTCCAGATTGGCCTCGACAGCACTGGTACCCACTACTGAGAAGTCTGTGCACGGGAGCCTCCATGGCCTTTGCCTTCGATTCCACACCTGCTGTCTCAGGAGAACAGTCATTTACTCAATGTCAAACTTCACTCTCTTCACCTAACAGCTTGGCATATTCTGTTTTAAACCCTGGAGGGTCTCAGCTTCCACAGCAAGTTTTGAATGTTATTTTGGAGGCCAGAAGGCCTAGTACAAGGAAAGTGTACGCAGATAAATGGAAGAGATTTTTATTTTGGAGTGCAGCAAAGGCATTTGATGTTTCTAAGCCTAATTTAAGTGTGGCTCTGCAATATCTTACTGAGTTACTGGACAAAGGTTTGTCCTTCTCTTCTATTAAGGTTCATGCTGCAGCAATTTCTGCTCATTATGACTGTGACCCACCATTGTTTTCTTATCCTTTGTTTAAGCAATTCCTTAGAGGGGCAAAGAATATAAGACCCCCACGGAGAGCTCCTACTCCTGCTTGGGATCTCAATTTTGTGTTGGAGAAACTCACTCTACAACCTTTTGAGCCTGCAGCTACTGCTGAGTTGAAATATTTATCATGGAAGACTGCTTTTTTGTTGGCCATTACCTTTGCGAGAAGGGTTTCTGAATTACAGGCCCTTATGGCAGTTGAGCCTTTCTTAATTTTCCATAAGGATAGGGTATCTTTGCGTACTAATCCTTCCTTTATGCCTAAAGTGGTTTCTGGTGTGGCTTTAAACCAAACTATTCATTTGCCTACTTTTTATGCAAACCCCCAAAATAAAGGGGAGAAGATTTTGCACACTTTGGATATACACAGGCAGTTGCGATATTATTTGAGCAGAACTAAAGGGTTCAGGCAGTCTCAGCAGTTATTTGTTTCTTTTGCTTTGGGTTCTCAGGGCAAGCCTGTGTCAAAACAAACTATTTCTAAGTGGATTGGGTTTTGTATTGCTTTCTGTTATTCCCATCATGGTAAGGAGATTCCAGCTGGGATTAGGCCTCATTCCACTAGGGCTACTGCCACTTCTACAGCTTTTTTAAAGGGGGTGGCAACTAAAGATATTTTGGAGGCAGCTACTTGGAGTTCAGTGCATACTTTCTCTAAGCATTATCACCTTCCACTTTACTCTAAATCGAGGACTGGTTTTGCCACTGCAATTTTACAGGGCATTTTAGCAGCTCCTTCTGCTTTATAGGTTTGCCATCCTCCCTTATCTCTGCTTTGGGATTCTACCCAAGTGTAAGGACTGCAGCAATGTGAGATGAAGAACATAGTACAGTTTTGTACCTACCATAAATGTAGATGTTCGAAGATCCACATTGCTGCAGTCCAATTTACCCTCCCTCCTTCCCCTCTGTAGTTAGAGGTGGTTGTGTGGTGTGGGTTGTACATTTTGTGAATATTGTATATATTGTACATATGGTTAGTACAAGGGTGGTTGGTTGTTTTTGGCTGTCTTTTGGTTTTGACCTTTCTGTTTAGGGTCTTCTGACATCTGGGGCAAGAAAAGACTGAGGATATGACGTCGGTCATGCGCATTTGTACCCTGACGTCCTGATGTCAGTCTTAAGCGCCATGACCGACGTCAGCCTAATACTTTGATATTCGGGCCGACCGAGGACAGCGGACTACCCAAGTGTAAGGACTGCAGCAATGTGGATCTTCGAACATCTACATTTATGGTAGGTACAAAACTGTACTTTTTCTTGAATGGTACATTTTTCTGAACAAAAATCAAGTAGAAATGAGCTGGGGGTTTTTTTTGTGTTTTTTTTTTTTTTGGGGGGGGGGCTCCTAGCAGCATGCATGTTTTCACTAAGGGACAGTTTTTGTGGGACACCATAATATTTGAACACTCCCTGAAAGTGGTGGTGGTAGCCCTTTTTGCCTGCAAAGAGTTGTTGATCTAAGTTTAGCTTCTTCTGTAAAGGGTGCCATTCATTCATTGTCTGCTGTTGAGGTGAGCTTTGGTTTCTGTAACACAGGGATAGAGGCTACACTTCAGGCAAGACCAGCTTTTATAGGAAGTCTGCTAGTCCCAAAGAAGCAGAAGTCTAATAACTTCCTTGATAGAGGAACTTATATTGTAGGGGTCATCGAAAGAGTTCCACATTTCATGTAATCACTATTTAAGCTGCCCTTTGTCACATACTTTGTTGTTGAGCTCTGTGGACATAGTAGATGTCTCTCATTACATAAAAGTCCTCCAGAAGTCCACACAGGGAATGTCTTTTTTTCTCTGGAAGGAATCTGTATTCTGTCTGCAGTGTACAGTCCTTCACTCTTGTTAGCACCACAAGTGTAAAATGATCTTTGAATGATGAGTATTAAGCATGCTTTCCATTAATTTCCCTTTCCTTGGATTTCTTTTATGTCTTATTGGTTCATGTCCTGACGCACTTAGATTTTTATATCTGGTTTCGGTATAGACTGCATTATTTATATTTATTTGTTTGTTTATTTATTGACATTTGTTGACCGAGAAAGTATGACTGGGTCAGGAACCCATTTTCAGTGAGACCCTGGGAGAAAAGCTCCAACAATAAGAAGATGCTTGCACTTAAGACAATTAAGTGTAAAGAGTAAAAATAAAAGTAAAAAAGAGGTTTGGTCGCTAGATACATATAAACATATATACGTATGTATGCAAATTGAAGTTGATAATATAAAAACAATAGAACTTTTTAACAGAATAGTTGGCAAAGTAGCTGTTATTATGAGTATATAAGTATTGGTACAATATCAAGGAGCAGTATATAATAAAGTATTGAGAGATAAAGTTGTTGGAATTGGAAAATATAAAATAGAGGAAAGAGGTCTCAAAAGTACTGGCTAGAAAATGGTTGACATTTTAGATGTAAAGTTAGGTGCAGACATGCAAAGATATGGGTTTTATTTTAGGTAAATATTTTATTTTGTTTTACTAAGAGTTAAACTCAGTAGTAGAAAGGAGGAGAGATAGAAGAGATATGAGAGTTGCGTAATGAGAAGTAGTGATATACTAAGGGTAGGCATAGTAGGGAGGTAAAGCAAAGAAATAGATAAAAGGAAGAAGGGGGTAAAGAAGTCAGGTGGTGAGAAGTTGTGGGGGTTAGTATGATAAAGAGGTGGATGAGAGAGTGAAAATGGGAGGTAGGAAAAAGTGATTAATTGCATGAAGTACGTAAAAGATGGGAAAGTTAAAAGGGGAAAAGAGAAGATTATCTGTTTGGCATGTTGCAGGGGCAGATATGGGAGTTAATGTAGTTTTTTATTGACAGCTTAAAACTCTTGAGACAGTCTATGGTGCTGATAGCTATAGGTAAGATGTTCCATTGCTTTGCAATAGTGTAGGAGTAAAGACAATGGCCACCTCTTTTCTTGGGTCTGTGCACAGTTAAGAGTTGTTTATTCTAGGAACAAAGAGTTTTAGTAGGGATGTAAAACAGTTTTAATATCTTTACATTTTCTGAGTACTGTTTTTTAAAACCTCAGTAAGAAACAGTGTTTGAAACTAATTTTTGTTGTTGCAGTGAAATGGTCGTCTAAAGTTGGGTTTGATGGCATCCTAAATCTCTGGTTTAAGTGCCATTTTAACTTTTCAGAACTGTTCCGCAGTTTATATTCCTGAATATCAGTTTGTAAGAGGGCATGCATGTCAAGGCATGTGATGTTCATGTATTCTGGTTCCTTGGCACTGGTGGTTACCCAAACATAGGGCTAATCCTTGCCATTCCTATTTTCCAGGCACCAATGAAGGATAGATTCATGTTGACCCAGGTCTACATTCAGTTTATTAAGTGAGTGCAGCCACCATTAGATCAACTATTGGTGTCAGGTATCCTCTTCACTAAAAAGAAGGAATAATTCTCCCCCATCATGGAATCAGCTTCTTCAATCTGAGGAGGAAGACCTGACATATACCTGCCAGTGACTCTGATGTCTGTTGCAAACTTCAGCGGGGATGACATTAAAAACTGTCTTTTCTGCCTGTTCTACAGAGGATGTCTCAAGTATGATGGCTCACTTCACATGGCAGGCAAAGGAGGCCTGTGATGCCCAGAAGCATTATTTTAATTCTAGATTTGGATGCTATTAAATCAGTGGCTATACCTCCAAATCTAGAATCTGTACAGGATAACATTATAATTGCATCTGTATAACTAGCTCCCTGCCCACAGAAAGCTTGACTATTTTTTATAGGGTTCAGGATTCTCTCAAATTTCTATATATGAATCTAACTGCAAATCCATTTGTAGTGCCCTTAGATTGAGAACAAGGATCATAAATTAGTTCCTCCAGCTTCTAACAAACTTCCCAAAAATTGAAAGAGTAGGACACTTGACTTTGGGGTAAAGGTTTACAAGGCAGCAGCTCTAACAGGGCTATCAGTTAGGTATCAGACTTGTGTGATAAAATGTTTAGATGAGCTCCCCTGCAAGATGAACACTGAAATAAGATAGGTTACTGACACTGCCTAGAATTCAACCTGAGAAGTAGACCAGCTTGATTCTCAGGTTGGAAAACAGATGCCCCATGCAAGGCAGAAGCCATGGGGTCAGTCATTCAGAGGTATACTTGGTTGTGGATACAGCCCCTGCCATGTGATGTCAAAGCAAAGCTCCTCAGTGCCCATTTATACAAGAGTATTTTCTTTGGACCCACTGCATCTGCAGTAATTAAGAACCCACAGCAGAAAGGGAAGGCAGTCCAGTCTATAAATCTGGTTTAATCCCCTCTCCATTCATTGGTATGTTCTGCATTAAATGCATGTGTCTTTGTACTTCATGCTTCAGTACTGCATGTTAACATTTGTATTCTTTGTTCATATACTTTCTTGTAAATAATTAATTTTTCTGTAAACTGGAGCTTTTCTCCTCGGGTCTCCACTGAAAATGGGCCACTTGGCTCAGCTGGACTAACCCGTTTAACAGATGTCAAATAAATCAAATAAATGAACAATTGCACATCTGCTTGACCTGCTATCACAGCCAAGGTAGGGGGAAGCAGCTGAAAAGAAAAAAAGGCCCAGTATATGCAGAGATGGTAGGAAGGACAAAAGTAGAAGCATGGTGGCCCTGGGGCTGCTCCACTGATAGGGAACAGCCATGATCACTTCATGCTGCTCCCTACTGAAAATCCTACCCGAGTGCTTAGAAGCCCCCCCCCCCCCCCCAAAAAAAAAAAAAAAAAAAAAATTCAAAGCTGCAGAATAGGAGGTTGTGTGGTCATGTTCTCACACTAATGTCAGAATGTTTTTTCAAGGCAAGTGGGTACTTCATTTGGCAGCACAGAGATACATGCATCCAGGCAAGACCAATCTTTGCAGGAAGTTTGTTTGTCCCATAGAGAGAGAAATCTAATAATAGTCTTGCTAGAGGAATTCCTATTACATGGGCCACAGAAAGAGTCTCACTACCATGCTAGATACAGGGTTCTGCTCAGAATTGTTTCTGGTGCTCAGGAAATATGGACTGTAGCGGCCCTGTCTAGAGTTGCCCAAGCTTAAGACTTATATAAACGTTCCAGAATTCATGGTGTAACCTTACAGGCCCTTTTACCTTTCTTTTCCCACATGAACTTCTGGTTACCCTGGATCTCAAGGATGCTTGTCTTCATTTGCCCATTCATGGAGCCTGTGTGTACTTCTTAAAATTCAAGGCAGGGGGAACCCATTGCTGTTTTACCTCATTGCCCTTTGGATTGCCTGCTGCTTGTAGAGTCTTCACTGAATGTCTGGCTCAGTTTGTAGCATATTGTAGAACCAAAGACATCCATATCTGCCCATGCCTAGATTATTCCCTAAATTCATGCTCAGTCCCAGATGGGAGTAGAGAGGTTTCTATAGTTCACAGTAGTCCTTTTCCAAACTTTCAGTTGCTCCATTTGATTTGTCAAGTTAAATTTCTTCCTATCCAAGATGGTGGTATTCCTTCAAATGCTGTTGAACCCCACTAGCCAGATGGCCTTTCTCCATCAGGGCAAGGTGGAATCTTTTGCAAGATGCTTTTAAAACACTTCCCATATGGAGTCAATTACAACAGGAATGCTGTTTAAATTTTGGGCTTCTGTGAAATCTACAGGTCTAATGGAAGGAATCGATTACAAGAATGCTCTTTACATTTTGGGGTTCTGTGAAATCCACAGGTCTAATGGTACCCCTAACAAAACTGTCTTAAGAAAGCTCCTGTGGTATTTGAGAAATGATTGAAGTCTACACAGTCAGTTCTTTGGATGACATTATCCCTATCCTGCCCTGTATAGGCACGATCCAGGATGGTGGTTACAGAAATTGCTAATCAGGTATAAGTTGCTATTCAAACTGGCCCCAGTAAATGTGACACTTGACAAAAATGCCTCAGACACAGCCTGGAGGGGTTAATATTGGGGGGGGAATTAGGGCACCCATCAGAGGAAGAGCCATGCCTGCCAGCATAAGATATGATGGCAGTGATCATCTGATAATGGACAACACATTAACAAACAGGAAGTGACTCATTCTTAATCCGTGTACAGGCTAATAAGTGACTGCTTGGGGTTTAAACCTAAAAATCAC